>NW_027206401.1:36461830-36634330 GCF_024711535.1 Dipodomys merriami | reverse complement strand
AGAAAGTTTGCCAGAGATTCCATTTATTATTTTCTTAATCCTATGCCTTTTATTAATTCTCCAGTGCTATATAGAATAGAGAAATTTTCACTCAAAATATTCAATAATAAAATATCTATACAATGCCTACTTAATAGATGTAAACATAAGGCTAAAAAGTAGATGTGATTTTAGAAATTTCTATACCTTCCCACACACTTAATAAAGTTTGATCATTTTCCCCTTTGTAGTAGCTTGATGGAAGTAAGGAAACCTACTTCATGGCAATTGACAAAAATTACTCCTTTGGAAAATTCAATATTTATTATCAGTGTTGTTTGCATGAACAACTTTTCAATAACCATAAGAAAGAATTTATTTTTCCTGCTGTATATATTACTATACTGTTTTAGTCTTTCTCTTGATCAAACCAACTTTTCTTTATTGTGTTAGATTTTAGTTGGTGGAGATTGTGGTACATCACATGAAACACAATAGGGTATACCAGATAAATATATTTTTAATGTACTAGAAAAATATATAGTGTTAACCAGGCAAAAGGAGAACTTCACACAGATACCATTGAGAAGCAATACCTTCTCTCATTTTTCAATCAGCATCAATTCATTGTATAAGTGGGTTTCATCTCGTCATGCCCATAACTACATACAATATCTGATCAGATCCATCTTTTCCATCAGTCTCTCTCATCCTCCACTCCTTTTCCAAAACAAGCTTGGAAACCTTCATTGCTCATTTCCTACATTGACATACATTAGTCTAACCATATTTACTGTCTTTCAGCTTCTCCACTTGCCCTTCTGGCTTCCAAATACATACAGACTGCACACACACACACACACACACACACACACACACACACACACACACACACACACACACAAACACACACACACACACAAATTCACACACACACATACAAACACACACCACATTACTTGTTTTACAGTATTCTCATTCATTTAGTAACTCTACATTAATTGTTCCAATTGTTTACATAGTGGAATTTCATATATGCATACATTTACAATAGTATAAATTAACCCACCTCCTATTATTTCCCTATCCTCACTTCTCCTCATTATTTAAGTTTTCAGTGAATTTTGTTTTGCTATTTTCATTCACAGGTGCAATGTGTTTCATTACTGTTATCCTCTAATATTCTATTTCCTTGACCCTTCATATAAATATGTTTAATTACCACTTGAGCCACAGTGTCTCCTTTCAGTTTTTTGGTGGTTAATTGGAAATAAGAATCTCACAGACTTTCCTGCTCATGATGTTTTGAATTCAGATCCTCAGATTTCAGTCTCCTAATTAGCTAATATTACAGGTGTGAGCCAACAGCACCCAGCCAAGTTAATATTTCTGACAGCAGTGTATAAGGGTTCTGTGTTCTCAAACAGCCTCACCAGCATTTGTTTAGGTTTACATCTTTATATCCATTCTGACTGGAGTAAGATGCAGGTTCAATGTCTTTATGATTTGTATTTCCTTTATGCATTTGAATTTCCTCATGAAACAGTGAATACTTCTTGATGTATTTATTGGTCATTTGTAGGTTCAGTTTAGGGGGTTTTATTGTTTTTGTTTTTGTTTTATTGTCGGTCGTGGGTGCTAAACTCTGGGTTTGGGTGCTGTCCCTCAGCCCTTTAGCTCAAAGCAAGCACTCTACCACTTGAGCCTCAGCGCCACTTCCAGGTTTTTCTGCTTATGTGATGCTGAGAAATGGAAACTAGGGTTTCATGCATGCAAGGCAAGCACTCTGCCACTGAGCCACCTTCCCAGACCAGGAGTTTAGTTTTTGAGTTCACATCATTAATCGCTTCTCATATGCCTCCTAGCTGGCAACACATTTTGCTCATTCCACATTCTATCTCTTTAAGTAATGATGATTTTTTTATGTAAAAGTTTTTAGTTTGATTAAACCTGTTATTTAATTATTGTTCTTACATGTCTACTGGAGTTCTATTCAGGAAGATATTGCCCATGCTAATATATTCTTGTGTTTTCCCTTTTTTTTTCCTGGAGTAATTTCAAAGTTACAAAGTTTAGCATTAAAATAATTGATTCACTTTGGATTGGTAAAAGTCTAGAACAGGAGTCAGAGATCAAGATTCAGTCTTCTTCATGTGAATATTCAGTTTTCTCAGCACCATTTCTTAAAGAGGCTCTCTTTTCTCCAATGTGTAGAGAGAATGAAGAGGGCAACATTGGAAAAGAGCAGAGTGAAGCTTGTTGTTATTAATTTTGTAAAGAAAGGAGGGAGTATGAGAAACGTTAGTGGGGTACTGGTGAGTCTGAACAGTATATTCTATATGAGTTTATGGACATTTCAAAATGAATCCCCCTTATACATCTAACATCTAATTGATGCTAATGGATAATGAAGAAATATTTTTATTCTGCAGGAGCCAATTAAAAAAAAACTTAAATATACCTAGAAAAGTAGCTGTCTTAAAAATAATAAAGAGAAGGTAGAAGGAAAAGGGATTGATCATTAGACTTTGATAGGAATCGTCTTTAAAATGTGACTCTAACTTGAAGTATAATTAATATGTTAGTATCTAAAGTGTCTAAGTAATTTTGAAAATAAAATAATTTTCACAGATTCCTAGGTTCCAGACATCTTTGAGACAAAATGATGAATTTAACTCTGTGAGTGCTTGTAAAAGTTGGAAACTGTAATGAACAAATAGATATATGCTGTACTCAAATAATATGATTTTGTAGTAAACGCAAAGAAAACAATCAACTCCTTTTCTATCACTTACATTGCTCAGTCTTACTGTAGAGCTTCCTGCTAGTTGAACTTAATAGGCAGTTAACATGGAAGAAAAAAAAAGAAATTAAAAGAGTCTCAGTATCAGCATTTCAAAGAAGAATATACAATGACTGGCTTGAGAATTAGAGACCTAATGATTTCTATCTCATTAAGACTTGGATTAATGGCATTTGACTTCTGGTAACAATGAAGTAATGTCCCACTATGTGCCCACATTTTTAAATCATCTGAAGATCTGGACAAAATGTAAAAGCAATTAGCTAAGAATCCTAAGAGGCTGAACAGAAGCTAACCCATTTTGGTTAGAATGTGTGCATTCAAAGGCTGGGCAAAAGAGAGGCACACAATATTTTTTACACAACATGTTTACAGCTTTCAGCTTTGCCTAAATGCATTTAACGGGGCATGATGGGATGGTCTTACAACCATTAAAAGAAAACCTTTCTGGCCAGGAAAACAAGAACCTGCAGTTGGCAAATTGTGGCCACAAAAATAACAGGAAATTACAGAGGTCTAGAAATGGCTAGAAATGGCTCTGCTTACTTGGTCCCTCCACATTTTTGACGTATACCTTTTTCCCACATTGGTGAAATCTCACAAAAATAGCTAGGGAAAATACCATTAGAAATATTTAATGCCTCAGAAAAAGTTTTGAGTTAAACTTTCAGAATGACTGCCTGGTATAATAAAAAACAACACCTATTAAAAGTGAAGTATATTGGTCCTGGAATTTCTCTCATTTTCTAGGAAAATATGCCATTTAAAAATGGCCAATAAGTAATTGTATAAATGAATTTCATTCAACGAATCAGTTTATGATATAATTCATCTTGAGCAATGTCAACCCTTTCATTAAATCTCCCCTTCCCTTCAAACTCAACCCCTGTCTCAATTGTCTTAGTTTCTTTCATAGGCTCTGCATTGAATCCTGTGACTCTATTCCTCTCTTCATTTTATAAGATTAATACCTGCTGTAAGAGCCAAGATAATAAAACATGTTCTTAAGAGAAAGTTAAAAAAATCATCCAAAAGTGTTTCAGATATGAACCTAATGTTCATTGAAAAAAATAGAAATAATGATAGTTATGATTATGATAACAATAATAGAAAAAAGAAAGACTTTCAAAGTGTCTTCAATAAAATGAAATCAGAGAGGCAATAATAATGTGTGTATATGCCATCATAATCAAGAAAAAAATTGTTGAAAATATAAATTCCTCAGGTGAAAATTAAAATAAAAGATAGAGTAATCACAGGATAAACATAAAGTTAAATGAAGGTAGAAAAGAGATGAACTTTAAAACAGATCAATACATTTCTTTAGGGTAAAAAGAAATAACAGAAATTCATTTACTTACGGCAATTCAGCAAGATTTTGCAGTGTATATTGGAGGAAAATTCTCTCCCACTTCTGGAAAGAGTAGGGATAAACATCTTTTATGAATTATAATATAGTTTTCATCTCAAGACCCTGATTAAAAAATAACTAAAAACTTGACCACACACATGAGTGTCTGGGTGTGCAGGAGTGATATTTGTCATCTTAACACCAGAAGTTGCTAGTGGTTCAATTTCTCAAGGGATAAAATCTTCTAAATAATTACATTTAAAATTTTGTTTTTAGTAATTGATTAATAAAGCCAGAAGGATAAACTGACTTAAAAAACAACTGCCAGGTGCTGGTGGCTCACAATAGAATCCTAGCTACTCAGGAGGATGTGATCTGAGATAATGGTTTGAGGCCAGCCAGATAAGAAAGTCCATGAGACTTATCTCCAATAAACTGTTCTGAAAAATCCAGAAATAGCACTGTGGCTCAAGTGGTAGACTGCTAGCCTTGAGAAAACACAGTTCAAGGACAATTCTTGGGCCCTGAGTTTGAGCCCCAGCATAGGTACAAAAAAAAGAAGAAATTCTGATTCATAAATTAATACAATTTGTATTACTCTACTACTTTAAAAGTAAATAATGAAAAAAGAAAGTGCATAATGATATCTGCAAATTCTTGTAATATCCATTGTCAGTTTAAAAATTGAGATCCGAATAGGCATTATCTTTTAAAAGAACGAAATATGAACTACACATAATCAATATTTGTGATGTCCCATTAATATTTTGCATTAATGTCCCATTAATATTTATCTGTTAATTCATTATTTAATTTAAATTTTATCATAGTAGGGTTTGAACTGAGTGATTCAAATCCACCTGGCTTGTTTTGTTGGTTGGTACTCTATTCTTGAACCATACCTCTTGCTCATTTTTTGATAGTGTTTGGACAAAAAAGCCTTATGGAATTTTCAGTCTGGGCTATCTTCTAACTTGGGCATTCAGATTTCAGTCTCCTACGTAGTTTGGATTACAGATACGAGGTAATGGAGCTTGGCTATATGTACCTTTTTTAACATTTGCAATTCATTTGTTACTTCAATGTATATAAAGTGACAATAATCTTCTTCTTGATAAAATAATAACTGAAATAATTCTTTCTTAGATAATTTTCCTTCATGAAATTATAGAAGCACCCAATAAATGAATGGTTACAATTAAATATAACAGTTAAAGTAAACTTTCACAAATGAAGACAGAACTGGAGCAGGCTGCAAGAAAGTTGAGTCTCTCAGACTAATTAGCAATTAGAGTGGCCAGAAGGAGGGTTAGGGGGACATTTCACTCCAAGGGAATTCTGTGAGTAAGAATGATTCCAAGTAAAGCAAAGAATGGATGCCAGGACTAATAACGTTATTTGTTTGCATCTCTTCAGTTCTTTTTCCTACCTGACCAGAGGATATTTTCACAGATGTGAATGAAGATTAGACTGGAAATACAGGACAAGAGCAGTTGTTGATGTATTGAACATCATGCTCAGAAACACTTGGGGAAAATGATTTATGCAATTGCTTCAAGTAAAAGAAGAGTTTGTGCTTTAAATAAATATTTGGGTAGGTCACTCACTCTATCAGGAAAATGGAAGAAGAGTCAGAGCACTAACAAACTACAGTCAATTGGAAGCTATATTTCTGCTAATATAGTCAGAACTAGTAAAAGAAAATCCACCATAGATCACATTGGACATGGAGGGAATTATTTTTCTTTTCACTCTTCATTTGGCTCTTTGTGCACAGGACCCACAAAGTTCAAATAGCTCTTATTACTTGGGGAACTATATTCTTAGGTATAAATATATTTTTTAAAAAATGGATATTCTCACCTATGATATGTCTTCAAATACTCAATATGGCTTTGATTTGTAAATGCTGCTGTGAAGAAACTATATATATCCAAAATTATTATTTTCTTATCAGACACAAAAGTAAAACAAGGAGTTCACCATTTTCTAATAAGCTATTTAACTTCTGCAGAATGTTTCTGATACCTTTTGCCAATCATGACATATTTCTTCCTCTCTCTCTTTCTCTCTCTCTCTTTTTCTCTCCACTTAGTTATGATATTGTACTCCTCTGAGCTTTATTTATGTGTCTTTCCACATGTTTTGTAATATGTATGAAATGTACAGTATGAGAGATTTTACTTTATTTATTTCTATGCATGTAGATATAATACATTGATCATAGTCACTCCTCAGTTACAACTTCTCTTCCCTCATGTCCTTTTACATTTTTTCTTATAGTATTTAAATGGTGTACATTATGTCTTCTCTACAAGCATACAATGATCTTTCTCACTGTCTCTTCTTTCTCACTGTTTCTTCTTTCTCACTTATCATGGAATCCTTCTGTGTACTGTTTGTTCCAAACAGTCCCTAACTTATATCATTTATATTTATCCACTTTTCTCTTTAAACCTAGTGTCTTCCTCTAACAGCTTTGGAGGAAACAGCTATCAAAACCATCCCCTGTTACAATTTTACTTTTTGATTGCCCTTTCATAGTTAAATAACGAAAAAATAAAGGGTGCCTATTTGTAAGACCTTACTACTAGAAAGCCTTTCACCTGAGAAATCAATGCAACTTTATAAGGCCAGAGCACAAGACTTGTACAAAGCAAATTTGGCAAGATTTTGCTTAGTTGCAGCTGAATCAAAAACTCCTCAAGTCCCCTGTTTCACCACATCTCTCAAAACAGGGAACTTTGTGATGAAACAGAACAGAAGCAGCTGTCAGCTAGCTCACAGAAGGGAAGGGGACCTCCCCCCCCCCCACACACACACATTCTCTCTCTCTCTCTCCCTCTCCCTCTCTCTCTCTCTCTCTCTCACACACACACACACACACACACATTCTCTCTCTCCCTCCCTCCCTCCCTCCCTCCCTCCCTCCCTCCCTCTCTCTCTCTCTCTCTCTCTCTCTCTCTCTCTCTCTCTCTCTCTCTCTCTCTCTCTCTCTCTCTCTCTCTCTCTCTCTCGCACACACACACACACACACTCTCCACACAGAGACATCCTGGGGGAGTTCATGAGCAAGGCCAGCACTGCCTGGAATATGCGCCCAGTCATAACCGCTCTCAGAGCCTCATCACTTTTTGTCCCCATTGAATCTTTGAACATCTAATAAATGCATTTGTTCTGGTGATAAAGCAAGTTGATGTCGTTGGCGTAATTTTCAGATATTTGGAATAGTAAAACCTTTTTTAAAAAGAAAACTCAAAGATGATAGATACTTCCATAAATTCACAAAGAAATATGACAGCCGTTTCTTATCCCATTCAGCTTCATGTAAATAAATCCAAACTGATTCTCTGTTTCTTCAATCAACTGACAAATGGGCACAAATAACTGATTGGGGAAATGGATACCTGGCACTCAGTATTAGTCCTCATATGGCTTTAAAAGGGAGAGTGCTTTCCAATCAGAGCTCATTTGAACGGTTACCCAACAATGAAGGGATCATTTGAAAGACAGTTAAACTTAACCCCTAAAGCCACAATTTTCAATTACCATGCTTTATTTGGAGGAAAAAAAATTGATGTGACTCATTATCTTCATTTTAGTAAGATTTTTTTTCTCATTGCATCTAATCAAGTCTCTTAAAAATTACAGAGTGAAACACATAAAATTAGAAAAGGATGAAACATCATGGAGTTTTCACAGTGCTTTTTTATGATAAGTAGTTTCCATATTATATTTAAATTGCCTTGCATTCTTTAAGAAGTCATTAGCATGCTGAGAGACAAATCATATGGCCATAAACAGCTACTGAGATTTTCACTAATTGCTAATGCCACGAACATTATAAATTCTTCTACTCAACTCCTGGAAGAAAAGGACTCAAGCCAGCTGACCTAATAACTATTTAACAAGAAATACAACAAAAATATCATTGTCTATAGTATAGTACACCTTATGACAACTTTGTGTGTTGCTTCATGTTTAATCAAGATTTATTGTATTGTATTGTTAAATATGAAGTCCTTTCTCATTGTTGCAATGGGTCCACCTGTATCCCTATTTAAACGATTTGTTTTTCCCCTTCTCCTCCACAAATTATATTGCAACAATGAGATGTACAAGTCATTACGAAAACAAAAATGAAACTTTACAACTTTGGTGCGTGTGTGGGGGGGAGAGCGGGAGAATTGGGTGGGGGGGTAGGGGGAGGATGGAAAGGGATGGGAAGGGGAAACAAAGGAGGAGGCTATAATGCTTGATAAGAAATGTACTCATTATCTTGTCCATGTAATTGTAACCCTTCTGTACAGTATTTTCACAATAAAAAATATGAAGTCCTTTATACAACTACTTAAAGATAATAATTATAGCCAGGCACCAAAGGCTTATGCCTGTAATCCTAGCTACTCAGGAGGCTGAGATCTGAGGATCATGGTTCAAAGCCAGCCTGGGCAGGAAAAGTCCATAAGAATCTTATCTCCAATAAACCACTAGAAAACTGGAAGTGATGTTGTGGTTCAAGTGGTAGAGCACTCACCTTAAGCTGAAGAGTGCAAGGACAGCTCTCAAGCCCAGAGTTCAAACCCCACAACCGACAAAAAAGATAATTAAAAATTTATTAAAAATAACAACTTTAGCAGGATGCCGGTGGCTCATGCCTGTAATCCTAGCTACTCAGGAGGCTGAGATCTGAGGATTTTGGTTCAAAGCCAGCCCAGGCAGGAAAATCCAATAAACTACTCAGAAAACCAGAAATGGCACTGTAGCTCAAGTGGTAGAGTACTAGCCTTGAGCTGAAGAGCTGAGGGCCAGCACTCAGGCCCAGAGTTCAAGCCCCATGACTGACAAAAAATTGAAATAAAATAAAAATGATAACTGAAAAATGATTCATCTATCCATTTTGTGATTCATTAATATTATTTATAGAGGCAAGCTAAATAAAAGGTTATATTTGGGAGGAAGTTTAAATTCTGCTTTATTGTGCTTCTTACAATGACATGTCAACAAAATACTTTTACTCATATACCTAGATAAATAACCTTCTGGCCTGTTTCTTTGAACTTTGTGCATTTGTCCTTTTTGGCTATTTACCTGAAAGTTGGGAAAATACCATCTCCACAAATGGCATGGTTGAATAGTTATCCTTAATAAAAGTCCAGAAGCATGTCTTAGGAAAAATTGAAGGTGGGAGCACCTTAAGGAAAAAGAACACAGTTAAAAGTTTTGATAAAGCTTGAAAAAATAAAGCATAGTAGATAGAAATACTTGTTTTTAAATAAGTTTTTTATTGTGCAAATACTGTACAGAGGGGTTACAATCACTTGGGCAAGATAATGAGTACATTTCTTATCAAGCATTGTTGCCTCCTCCTTTGTTTCTCCTTCCCATCTCTTCCCTCCCACCTCCAAGACTACATTCTCCCCCTCCTCTCCTAAACTGTAATGTTCATAGCATCTTGTATAATTCATTGTTGCAATGTCAACTTGTATCTCTATTTAAACAATTTGTTTTTTCCCTTCTGCTCCCCAAATTATACCAACATCAAATACAGAGAAAACAGGGGTTTTACCTTGGGGGAGGGACATACAAAAGAACACAAAAATCACGTGGTACCTTAAAAATACGTTAGAAACAATAGCAAGAAAGAAAAAAACCACTTTTGTAGATAAATTAAATTGTAACCAGAAATTGGCTTCAGATAGGCTAATTCTTGCTGGTAAAATTCAAATAGTTGCAAATATTTTCATTAACTATATTGAATGTTTCTAATGTGAAAGACAATTTGTCACAAAATGTATCAATTCTTTTAATAGATTATAGCTTATGAAGGAAAAAAAATCAAGTGAACAAATAATTTTGATGTAATAGGGTAAAATTAATCAAGATGCATTGTTCTCATAACTTGACTTCTAAAATTGAAATTAGTAACAAGAAAGAAAAAAGGAAACAAATACTCTAGAAATAGCAACAAAGGAAAAAAGGCACCTTTGTTTCCATTTCCTGAAGTTCATTTTAATAAGTATTATTTTATATGATCAGATACACATAAGTATAGCATTTTTGTGTTCCTCTACTAAAAATATCCTCCTTTTTCTCGCTCAGTGTGAATGTCTACACACCTATATAATTTATTATGTGGCTGTGTATTTTTTGTTTTATTTTACTATCCAGTATGTTTACTTCTATATTTATAGGCATGTTCTAGTTATCATAAATGAGGAAAACTGTGCAACCTATGTTTCTTTGGATCTGGCTTACCTCACTTAGTACAATTTTTCCCAAGTCTTTCCATTTCCTTATGAATGGTACAATACTATTTTTGGTACAATATCATTGGTACAACATCATTTTTGATGAATGAGTAGAATTCCATTGTGTATGAGTAACACATTTTGTTGATATATTCATCCACTCAGGCATCTGGGCTAATTTCATATCTTTGCCTTATTTTTTTTTTTGGTTTATTCATTTGTCTGTCTTTGGGAGAGTAAGGGAAGACACAGAAATAGTGGGGAAAAAAGTGAATAAATACAACAATGGTACTCCCTGGACACTGTGTTTAAAATGAACAATACAACCTGTGGTTGGGGATGGGAAAACTGGGAGAGAGCGAGGGAAAGGGTAACATTATCCAAAAAGAAATGTATTCATGACCTGACTTACATCACTGCAAACCTTCTGTATATTACCTTTACAATAACAATAAAAAAGCATTAAAATAATAATAATTTTAAGACAAAATAAAAACTATTCTAGATACAGACATAACATACCACAGCACACCCATATAAAGTATTTCACCTTCACTATGTTACTATAATAACATATTACTATATTACTGATATATTATGGTTACTATTTTGCTTACTAAATAATAATATATTAAAATCTGGTCACCAGAAAATGATGGTGACTGAATTTATCTTGCCAAGTAGTAATTTATCAAAATGCATATTATGTGAGAAAAATCTATAGCTGTCTTTTAAGATTATTCTTTCTCTTCCTTTAACCAGTTAGTAAGATAAAGAACAAAATACAAGGATGTCCCTAGACTGACAATTTTATTTGTTTAGGCATGAACTCAAGACTAAACTCAGGTCATCCATCATATTGTTATTTTTCCTTTTCTTTATACTTGAAAATAATTTATAATACTGAATTATTATGATTGAATAAAATCTAACAAATAAAATCAGCAACAACAACAACAACAAAGTTAACTTCAATTGGCCCTTACTTTGAGACAGTAAATTTCAATATATCTCAAATAGAATTACAAATTGATCTTAAAAGTGCTACAGAAGGATTAAGCAAGTCTCTTGACTAATATACCTGTTGCAAGTCATTAGAAGTTTTTAAAATTCTTATCTCAAGGATCAGTTTTTTTGCAAAATAAAATAAAACTTAGTTGCGAGAAATTTCTTCTTCCATGACAGTGAAAAGTACTATGGACTTGCTCCTAAGTGAAAATCATAAAAATTACAAAAATAAGAACATTTAAAGTCTCTGAAAATGACCTTGGGAACATCTAACAAATAAAAATCAAGTATTCAACAAGTGATCTAGTAAAACCTGATAAGGATGTAGAACATGTGATACTTGAGATGGGATCTCATTCTCTTAAAAGATTTAAAAAATTATTTTGGTACAGTCAAACTGTATTAGAAGGTTTATTTTCTGTCAGTTTCCAGAAAGAGGCACACTTTCCTCCATGGGAAAAATAATGGCAGATTGCTCTTCTATGAAGCAAATTTGTAGGCAATAGAGTTAAGTGATGGTAGCTCATGCAAGAGACACTGTAAATTTGGTGCAAAGCTGTGAAAATTTTACTTTATCTTATTATCTGTGTCTTAGTTCATAAAGCAGGCACTACATTCTAGGAAAGAGAAATAGAACATAGGTTCTTCCAAAGTCCAAGAAATGCTTAACTTCTAGAAGGTATGACATAGAGATTAGTATGTTATGCTACAACCTTTACATGCATATATATAAATAAATATATATATATATACACACGTGTGTGTGTACATTATACACATACATAAACATATATACAGATATATATGCATATATAAAGAGAGACATACAGATATTTGTGTTGACAAAAGGAGTTCTTAGGCAAAAGGAGTACTTTGAATTATAATCCAGTTGAATACTTTCCATCATTTACATAATCTTTGACAAAGTTTGAAATTTATCTGGTTTCTTAAAATTTTAATCATTATGAGTTGATTTCAACTCTATCTCCAAATAAGTAATTTCCTTGTCAAAAATGTCTTTATATATGTGGATTCCTCATCTTTATGGCCTTATTTTTCAAAATAAAAGATATATGAAAATAAGTCGAAAGTTCCAGCCCAGTGGACCACGCAGACACCTAGTCACATACAGCAAAGTTCATTATCAACGAGCGACAAAGCTGTGCCTTTCAGGCTGGGGGCAAGGCTTGTCTGTCCAAAGGGAATATCTTCATGGTAGGAGATGGGAGTAATCTGCAGCTACAGCTGGTGCCAATGATAGCACATATCGAGGGTGGGATTTACTGACTGCAACTGTTGCAAGTTAGGTCTGGGCAGAAGGCATTAGGCAGGTGTAGCTGGAGGCTATTTGGTACAGGGTTTGGGAGTTAACAATTATGGCCAGGACTGATCTGGCTACCTAATTTCAGGGAAAGAACTGAGTACCTAAGCTGGAGGTTGTTAAGTCAAAATGGAGGAGGACATACTAACATATGTAAAACACAAACTGACCAAAATTCTTAACAAATCTTTAAAATGACCTAGTTTGCAAATACGATGTCTATCCAGCTCTTTAATGATTTCTTTAGGAGGAAATAAACCTTTTGTAAATGTGTATTAAATATTGATCATGAGCATTATTGATGAATGAATTTGATCATAAAAGATTAGAGATAAATGGTCTAATTATATATGTAATACATATACTACATATAATATATAATTATATGTATAATTATATATTGCATATATATATATATATGGACACATGTATTTTTTTCAACTTTGCAAATTAGGTTTTGCTTTGCAGATATATTTCTTCTCTCTCTTGGCCCAAAACTAGTCTAAACCTGAAGTAGGCTGTAATTTTGAAGGTTATTTGATAGCAAATGGCTACCATTTAAATAATTATTTCCCTATATGGATTAGAAAAATAATTAATATAACCAGATTGGCAATGCTAGTGGCTTTATGATTGTGATTACTCTTGAAACATTTCAGTTACTTGTATACCCATGTTCAATGCTGCATTTTTCACCAAAACCACAGAATGGAAACAGCCAAAATGCCCTTCAATGGATAAATGGATCAAAAAAAAAATTTATAATGGAGTTTTAACCCATTCATCAAAAAGGATGATTTATTGTATGATTTATAAAGAAATGGAAAGACTGGAAGAATTAAAGTCCAGTAAGTGCAGGGCCAGAGAGACAAATAATGTATGTTTTCTCTCATATGTGTAAGTTAGAATTAATTTGTAAATATAAGACAATATGCACATGTACACAAACATCTTGCATAAAATATGTATAGTAAAATTCAATAGTGAAACTCCTTTAAAAAACTAACTTACTGTTTAAATAAATGAATATTTGACTTTGGTTCTTACGGTATGTGGGAAGCCAAAGCTTGGAGGATAGACTAATGAAGAGAGGAATTGGGGGATGCAGTCATAATATTCAATGTATTCATGTGACACTGAGACTTGAAAACCTGGCGGGGGGGGGGGGTGGAGTTGGAAGGTACTATAGGGAATGATGGAAAAATCTTGATATAGATCAAGATGCCTTGTCATATAAACAGATTTGTTCAATTGTAAGCTTTTTGTACAACTACTTAAAGATAATAAAAATATAATTTAAAAGAATACACAAAAAGGCCTGGGAAGGTGGCTCAGTGGTAGAGTGCTTGCCTTGCATGCATGAGGCCCTGGGTTCAATTCTGCACCTCATAAACAGAAAAAGCTGGAAGTGGCTCTGTGGCTCAAGTGGTAGAGCACTAGCCTTGAGCTGAAGAGCCCAGGGACAGAGCCTAGGCCCAGAGTTCAAGCCCCACAACTGATGGAGGTAGGGTGGCGGGGCTGTGGGGAAGAATATACAAAGAATGTACCATGGGAGAACAAAAAGTTTCAACGAAAGATTTTGGTTGCAATGTTTCAGGTACTTTAAGATGTATCTGCATAATTTGCTGGCAATTTGATTTAAATAAGAAGTAAAGGCGGTATGCATTTCTTGGAATTTAAATTATGTTTCATCTAGAAACAACAAGACTGAATCGGAGTCTGTTCAATTAGGGCTAATGTGATATAATGACAAAATTAGTCCACAGGATGTTTAAAAGTTTAGAAATAAAATGTGCTGGGAAAAGTTTCAGACTTAAGCATAGCAATTCATCATTTGCCTTCACATTGAAAGTAAATATAAGCAAAATCATGGTAGCTAACTGGAAACTAACAGGTCAGGTATATTTTTCATAACATAATCAGCAACATGAACTGTGAAGTTATCTTTCTTCACACATAATCATCCACTTTCACAGTGCTAAAAACCAAGTAAAGTATGAGGTAAAAACATTTGTATTCTAACAGGGAAAAGAAATGTGTGCAATCTGATCTGAAAATTTGGAACAATGAAAAGTAAAAGTTATTTCAAATGATGATAAGAATCACTGAAAAGTTTATATTATGATACTTTAATCTCAAAAAATGAATTGTATATAAATCGTCAATAAATAAGTCAGTAAATGAATTGTAATAATGTTGTCACTTTCATGTTCTTTCTCAATAAACATAGTGTTGCAAACCCAACAACTCTAATCCTTACATCATTGCAATGTGCTCATATTTATGTTTGTTTCTTGCCTAAGTTTTGCTCCTATTCAGCTATAACTATACATGCCATCACAGCATTTAATCTCTTTTCCTGACCTAAAATATCTTTCCATCTTGCTTCTTACTTTTCATCATTCATATTTCATGAAACCATCACAATAGCAAGTAATCTAACACTTCCCATGCCTTTTCGTAAGCTGCTTCCAAAAAGGTGTCACAGAAATCTCTGTCATGGGTTCAGCACAATTCCCCAAACTACATTTAGTTATTTTTTTCCAGTAGAGATCTGTGATTTTTGCCCTGGGTAATGATCTGATCCACCTACTCCTGCTTCTGTTCCTGGAATGGCAGGGACACCAAACTATATCAGCTTAGTGGTTGAGATGGAAATCTCACTGTTTTTATTTATTTATATTTTGCCTTGGCTCTCTTGGATCACTACCATCTTAGTCTCCACCTCTAAGTTACTGCCATTACAGATGTGAGCTACTATGCACAAAACCTTGGTACCTTGCCTCTGGCTTTGGTACCAAGAAAAAAAAATCTGTTACCAAGGAGGGTCTTTTATTAGGAATGATCTTTTACTTTTACTTTCATCCTCATCAAAATTCTGAGATATAAATTGCTTTATGGTTTTCTGAAGTGGTAATAAATTGTATATTTAGATTCTTTTTGTGGTTGTGTGTGTGCCAATTTTGGAGTTTGAGCTAGGGACCTTGATGCTGCCCAGAGCTCTTTTGCTCAAGGCTAGCATTCTACAACTTGAGCCATGGCTTCATTATGGCTTTCTTTAGCTAATTGGAGATAAGAGTCTCTCTATCTTTTCCCGACTGGCTGGCTTTGAATCATGATCCTCTGGTCTGATCCAAAAGAGCAGGCATAAGTCAGGGCTCAACTTAGATGCCTTTTTGTATTAACCAATAGGCATTTGGGTTGATGGTTGTATCTAAGACTTGGGACTTTCTGATGTGATTCTCATCTATTATTTCTTTGGTGATTTATTTCTCCACTCATTTCTCTTTCAATCATTCATATTTCTCCATACACAGTATTTGTGCTAGCTTTTAAGAGTATTTCATCAATATTATCTTTATTCCTACCACTTCAAACTGTATTTCTTTTCCTAATATTATTAGATGATGTTTCTAATTTTACAGATTTCTAGTCTATTTATTAAATGTTGCTTTCTGATTTAGTGTCCCATCCAAGACATCAGATTACCTTTGGTCACTACATCATCTCCATTTCCTCATGTCTGCACCCATTTCTAAGATTTCAGTTTTGGTTTTGTGATACTGGTCATGTATTTTGTAAAATATCTCTGCATTCATGTAATCTTTGCTCATGGTAAGGAGGTAGTTTTACATTTTGTAGAGGAAGAAACTGTTAAACTATAGGGTTTTCATCATTTATTATCAAGGGCACCATTATGAATATGTTACATCATTGTATTAATCCCAAATATCTGTCCAAGTCTCTTTTCCATTATTACACAGTTCGAGAGAAATTCATCCATAGTCTACTTCTAAGGAGTGGAAGATTATGTTCATCTCGCTTAAGATGGGATATCTACATTCTACTGCAATTAGATTTCTCTATTTTCCCACAGATATGTGTGTGTGTTCATTATATCACAATTATGTTGCTGTAACTACAGGATGTCACTTCCAACCTTTGATTATTCAGAAAGCTGCTCTAAATACCTGTGTATAGAGTTTTATATGGACACAAGTTTTTAAGACAGCTCAGTAATGATCTAGAGAACTAAGATAATGATATGATCGCCAAGGCAATATGCCACTCATTAGCTAAATATTTGTCACAAGAATTCAAATGCTTGTACATGTCTAATTACTTTTCCCTTATGAGCAAATTATACATGAATATTTTTAAACAAAGGAATTTAACAAACCAGAAAACCAAGAGTTGTTGTGAAAATGAAATTATGTGAAACAATATTGCTGAGACAGGGTAGATGAAGATATGTAGAAAAATGTGTTTTCATGAAAATTAAGGGGAAATGGAAAGTGAATATTCTATCTATCCCCTTTTATAGGGAAATTATGGCAGTCTTGCTATGACATTTTCTTTGTATCAATAATGAAAAAGAATGTTAAGACTGTTAAGGAATTAATTCTGCTCACCCAAGCCAATGGAAAAACAACAGGGATGTAAAACCCAAACACTATTCTGTCCAAGCACAATATCTTCAGTTTTTAGAGAAAGAATTGGAGTAAGAGTATATTTACTGTTGATTTTTCATATTTGCTGGTTTTTATTTTCTTATTTTTGTGATATGCTCAGCTTTGAACTACATAAAAGATGTTCAGAACATTAACTAAAAGACCAAAAACAATTATTTATTTTACTTAATGGTGTATAAAGTTTCTAAGTTATTCTGTTATATTTTATACTTACGACCAATATTTAAATAGCAATAAGTGGGACGTTCAGTTGAAATATTGCCTCAAATACTATTGATATTTAAATTATAAGTATAATTTTATGTTTCCTTTGGTATGTACTTATATATCAATTGTCAGTTGCTATGGAAACACAATACTGATAAGTTAATATACGATCACCAGAAAATGCTGTCATTGTAAAGTTTACTCTCATTAATCTGTTATTATTGTCATTAAAATTTTCATGGACATATGATTTAATATGCTCTAGCCTGGAACTTAAGGTTTACTCTCTGGCAACTCTTTTCATGTTATTAACTTTAGTTTACCTCAGTGACATGCTAGACATGAATAGAAGGAGATAATATGGCATCCGATGTCTTATTCATCATAAATTATTTAAAGATCTAGATCACAACATGAAAATGGTAAATCATTTAAAATAACTCAGCCAGTCCCTTTACCCAACATAGAAAACAAACAAAATTTTGTGAATATTATGGAAGATGAAAAGGAATAAAATGGTGAGTCAAAAAGGAAAGAAAAAGAATAGAAGATAAACTAAAATCATGGGGAAAATATCATCTCCTATGTAACCTTTAGTAACAGTGTGAGGTAAAGCAAAAAATGATGGCTTTCTCATGCCCCTCTAGTATAATCTCCCTATCTAAAGTTCACTCTGCTTTTTTGTGAATAATGTATGTGGGTTGACATTCCAGAAGAAGAAGAAATAACATAAGCTATTATCTAATAAGCTGTAAGCGAACAATACCACTACCTAATAGGTTAAAGAAAGGTAGGTAGGGTTCATTTAGAGCCACAGCCATTATCAAGCTTTTATAAAACCCAGGATTGAGATTAAAAAGAGCCAATATTTAGATGGTGCATTAAGTATGGAAAAGGAGATAATATTCTTTAAATGTCCGTTTTATGTTCCATCTATGTTAAAAACTAATTCACGTATAGGAACTCTGTTTCTGTGAAACTGATGGTGAACACAGAATAAAAAGATCATGTCATAGTTTCTAATAGACTTTTACGTGATCAGTTCTGTTATTTTGTATCACATAACATAAAAACAACAGTTATTGAATAACTTTTCAAAACAAGTGAAGCAACTGAGTTACTTTACATTACACTTTCTATACATGCTATATATCTTTATACTTTTGTTTTATATTAACATGTGCTTTTTGTCCTTTTTGTTTAGAGAATTAAACCAGCTGTAAAGCTTGAGAGAAGTGTAATATGTAACATAAGTGTTGCCCTTTTAAAAATACTACATATATTAAGCATAATATTTTGGATGTAACTTCATAAAAATAATACTAAATATTTATCAAAGCTAAGAAATTAATAAGATCTTCACCCTTTATGCAGTTGTCATTGTAATGGCACTGATACATCTTAAAATCCAATAGCAATTATTTACATGTATAGTTTCATACATATTTGTGCATATTTAATCTTACTGGTAAAATTTAAAATAACTTATTTCACTTTCAAAATATAAAACATTTAATATAGATATACCAGCGTTTGAAACATTTATCAGAATAAATTGAGCCTCACAAAATTCACTACATCATGTAACAAAGATTAAATAAGATATATCAGTATAATTGTAGTATGATTTAAAATTTGGTGGCTCATGCCTATAGTCCCTCCAATATAGAAAGTAGAGATTAGAAGGATTATGGTTCATGGGCAGGGTGAAGAAAAGTTTAGCAAGACCTTTATTTCAACAAACAGGCCAAGCATGGTGATAAACAGTTATCATTCTAGATATAGAAGAGATGAAGGTAGGAGGAAAAAAGCCTGGAACTATTTCCAAACAAAAGAAGGGACATTGTTTAAATAGCTAAACCTTGTGTTGGTGATACAAGACTATAATCCTAGCTTATTAGGAGGCTAGGATTCAAAACCAGCTTGGGAAAGGACAAGAGCCTGGGCAAGAAAATCTGTGAAAATCTTACCTGCAATAAATATCCTTATGCCTAAAGTGGAGCTATGGCTTATGTGGAAGAGCATTATCCTTAAGCAAAAGCAGCTCAGGGACAACATCCAGACCCTGAATTCAAGCCCCAGGACCTGAACATAAATAAAATAACTGAAATAAATAGAGAGAGGCTGTGGTTAAATGATACAATGCCTGTCTGTCATATGCAAGACCCTGAGTTCACACAGTAGTAATGTCCCAACTTTTGTCTAGCTTACATTTCAAGATATTGACTATGGTACTTTCAGAAAATGACTGTAAGACCTGAAAACATCCATCTCTCTAAATTATGAATTCCATGATGACTATTATCCCCATATTAATAACAGAGGTGAGAATTTTAATCAATTAAGGTGCATGTATCACTGAATATTCTCTTTTTTTGTCATTTATGGGGCTTGAACTCAGAGCTGGACATTGTCCCTGAACTTTTCTGCTCAAGGTTAGCACTCTACCACTTTAAGTCATAGCTCACTTCCAGTTTTCTGGTGGTTAATTGTAGATGCCTAAGTTGGCTTTGAATTGCAATCCCTAGATCTCAGCCTCCTAAGTAGTCAATATTATAATTGAAAAGTAGTCAATATTATAATTGAACTAAAATTTATTGTTCATTTTTGTTCATATTGTTCATTATGCATTTTTAACTCAGAGTAGAGTTTTATATGCTAAAACTTACATGTTTTATTTTTAAATATAGCAACAGGCAAACCTGCAGGCTAGATAAATTTGATAGAAAGGGTTCAATTGCCAGGCACTGGTGGCTCATGCCTATAATCCTAGCTACTCAGGACACTGAGATCTGAGGATCACTGTTCACAGCCAGTCCAGGCAGGAAAGTATGTGAGACTCTTATCTCTAATAAACCACCCAGAAAACCTGAAGTACTGCTGTGGTTCAAGTGATAGAGTACTAGCCTTGAGCTGAAGAGTTGAGGAACAGTGCTCAGGCCCAGAGTCCAAGCCCCATGACAAAGAAAGAAAGAAAGAAAAGAAAGAAAGAAAGAAAAGAAAGAAAGAAGAAAGGAAGGAAGGAAGGAAAGAAAGAAAGAAAGAAAGAAAGAAAGAAAGAAAGAAAGAAAGAAAGAAAAGAAAGAAAGAACGAAAGAAAGAAAGAAAGAAAGAAAGAAAGAAAGAAAGAAAGAAAGAAAGAAAGAAAGTAAAGAAGGAAGGAAGGGAGGGAGGGAGAGAGGGAGGAAGGAAGGAAGGAAGGAAGGAAGGAAGGAAGGAAGGAAGGAAGGAAGGAAGGAAGGAAGAAAGGAAGGAAGGAAGGAAGAAAAGAGTTCAATTATATAACAAATACTAACTTTATATGATTGCCTCTTATATATTATGTAGTTCACTAAGCTCTGTTTACTGATTTCTTTTTCCTCTGGGAAGTCAGTTTGGGAGCAGACTCAAACGAAAATGCAGGTGTTTTGTTTTGTTTTGTTTTATGTCCTGGGGCTTGAACTCAGGGCCTGGGCACTGTCCCTAACCTTCTTTTGCTCAAGGCTACCACTCTACCACTTGAGCCATAGTGCTGGCTTTTTGTGAGTAGTTTATTGGTGATTATAGGGACTTTTCTGCCTATGCTGGCTTCAAATCATTCTCCAGAAATTAGCTTCCTGAGTAGCTAGGATTACAGGAATGAGCTACCAGTGCCCATTCAAATATGCTCTTAAAACCACCATAGTACAATAGAAGTGAATAGGCCAACAATGAAACTTGATGAGAACATAAAATAGTTTTGATTTTTGAAAGTTTTGTTGACAAATGGTTGTATAAGAGGTCTCAAATCTAACATGCGTGCTATGTGTGCAGTGTACCTTGATCACAATTTCGCCTTCCATCATTCTCTTCCACTTTCCCTCCCTTCTGCTGCTTTTAGGAAATAATAAGTATTCTAATTCCTTTTTCATACATGTCCATTGAGTATTCTTTTCTGACATGTGTACATTGAGTAGTTTACCTTTTTAATCTTTAAATAGTGTACAAAGAGCTCACCATTTAACAAAGCAGTTCCTGAATACAATATATCTTGATCAATGTCACCCCTTTCAACATTCTAATACAACCCTCTCCTACTCACCCCTTCCCTCATTCTTCTTAATTTTGTAGGCTATACATTGGATTCTTGAATGCATTCTCTCTCTGGGAGAAATATTTGAAAACTACATGTTTCATAAAGGACTAATGAGAGAAATATGTGAGAAACTCATAAAGATCAATACTTAAAACTGCAAAAATAACTCAAATAAAATGAACATCATATTTAAAAAGATATTTCTCTAAAGTAATCATATGAATGGAAAAGAAGAATACAAAAAGGTCTGAATACCATTAATCATCAAAGAAATGCAAATAAAAACCATAATGAGATACCAACTTTTTGTAATTCTCTCTGAATAATCAGGATTGAAAACAGCTTATGAATGTATCCAAAGAGAACCAAATCTATATTCTCAGGACACTATATCCCTACATTCCTGTAGTATTATTTATAGTAGTCAAGAATGGAAGAAATGTGTTGGTCAGATGGTAAAGAGGTCAAGAAAACAGTATGCACATTCAGAATTCAATAGTATCAGTGAGAATGAAGAAAGAGCTTCTGTTGTTTGTGATGTCACTGATGTAGTAGGAGAAGTTAGGCGAAATAATCAAAACATTCTACCTGCTCTCACTCTTACATTGTAAGAATGATAGTAAGAAGCTAAGGCTGGTACGTGGAGTGGGGAAAGGACAGTGAGGGGCGGTGTAATGGGTACTAAATTATATTTAAATAAGAGTAAGGAGTTCTGGCGTGCTATTGCATAATACAGTGTCTATAAAAAATGATAGCTGAACCTGAATTCCACATTTAACAATTAACCTCTGTATCAAAACATGACATACCACGTCACAAATCTAATTTTTGTATTTTATATATTAGATGTAGTTATAAAAATGTGGACAAAAAGGATCAAATTTAAAAGGCCCAAGCTGACTTGCTGCACTTCTACCATATAAGAACATCAGGAGAAGAAAATATTTCTGAGGGTGCGTCTCTAACTAAATATAGAATGAAGCCACCTTAATCTTGAACTCAGCATCTAGAATTAATTAGAAATAAATCTTTTTTTCTAATACACATGCAAAACAGTATCTATATGTATATACTAGGACTTACATTACCTAAAATGTATTATTATATATTCTTATATATATTTATATATATCCATATGCAGATATACATATATATGCATGTATATATACATATATATATATATATATATATATACACACACGTACTTCGTGGGCTATTATTTGACAGTACTCTTTACTTAGTAGTCATTAACTCTTAGTCATTACTTAGTAGTCATCACTCTCAAAATAGTACTAGAGTTTGAACTCAGGTCCTCCTTCTTCTTTGGCAGGTATTCTAGCTGAGCCAAGCCTCCATCACATACCTCATTTTAAATATGACATTCTCTTTACAGAAACTTTACTAGGAACTGTGTTTATGAGCATTTAGCTGCATTTTGATTATACATAGAAACCAAATAACATCTTCAAATTTTCATTTATTCTTGCTCCTTTTGATAAATAGACTCCATTTACATTTATCTAAGCAAAGCATGTGTAGTTTGGGGAATTGATTTGATACTTAAACTGTGCCACAAATTGATTTACAAGGGTAAGTGGTCTTCAATGGGCCATTAAGATTGATGACAACCATCAGTGTACTGCTGGAATGAATAGAGACATATAGCTTCCATAATCATGAAAAATTACATCAGTTTTCAATAGGCATAACAAAAGATTATGGATTAGGGCATACACACATATACAGACACATAATTTTTGTAATGCTTCATGCTTAATTGTCTCCATTTCTCATTGTATAACTACTAACTTTTTTTGCTCAACAACAGAAAGAATCTGAGGTGTAAATGGTAACAAAATCAGATGTTAAGGAAAGATAATTTATAAACAAGGAATTAAAAACTCAGTATGATCATTGATAATTTAATTTACAGTCTATTTATTCAAATCTATTTATTTCAGAAACTAACCTGAGGAATAATTTCCTCTATAGGTGCAAGTCATATATTACTACTCTTTTTTTTTGTCATGGGGCTTGAACTCTGGGCCTAGATGTTGTCCCTCATCTCTTCAGCTCAAGGCTAGCACTTACCACTTGAGCCAAAACCCCACTTCCAGTTTTTTTTTCTGCTCATGTGGTACTGAGGAATAGAACCCAAGGCCTCATGTATGCAAGGCAAGCACTCTACCACTGAGCCACCTTCCCAGTCCCAACATTACTATTCTTTAACTGAGTAGTCTTTACTCTTGAAATAGTATAATAGAGTTGGTACAAATAAGTGGATATATTATTCTTTTATATAAAATAAATAGAACACTGGAGGCTGGATATGTTGTCACATGCTTGTAAGTTCAGTTTCTAAATGGGGTTGAATTTCAAAGCTAGGGTGAGTAAAATAGCCAGACTCCATCTCATCCAATAACACCGGGCTTGTGTCTACAATACCAGCTACATGGAGACTGAAGTAGGAATGCAGAAATCCAAGACAACATGGGTAAATAATGCTAGAATCTATTCCACAACAAGGTGCCATAAAGAAAGGTAAAAAGCAAATAGGCCTTCAACCCAGTTTCATGTGTGGAAATTACATATTTGTGACCAGGAAGGTGGGGTAATAAACAAGCAAGGTAATTGTCATCACAGCAGCAGAGTAACTGTTTAAATTAGAAATGAATTTTCAAATCCTCACAGGTTTTAAGTACAGTTTGGAATACTGGCTGAGGCCTAAGTGACTACTTTGGTCTAAAGATGGATTTCTCAATGGATGTTTCCCACATCTCAGAAAGTCTATCCTAGTGATCATTTGTCAATTCCCTGATGCTACCAGAGCCTGTTCCGCAGCTCCTGGTGCTGCACAGTCCAGTACCTCCAACACCTAACACATGAACTTGAAGAAGGTTTCTGCAGGCAGAGCTATTTGACTACAGCTATGAGTGCCGAAAAGCCTGCCAGAATGCGCACATGTCTCTGGGTCCTGTGGAAGAAGATAAAGCCCTGGTCTGCATTTCCAGATCTCAGATACCACCTCCATAGGTCCTGGTGTGCTCCACATTCACTCCCGGAAACTAAGTAGGAAATCTTCCACAGCTTGCAACCTCACAAAGGTGGCTCCTGGTGTCTAAAGCCCTGCTGTTACTCAACAGGAAAGAACCCCTTTGAGTACCACAACTCTGTGGGACCAAATGTGTACTTGTCCTTACGTGCGAAAATGATGTCCCCTTCAAGTCCCGAAGCTCTAGGATGATGGCTACTTGTGTTGTATGACCCAGTATCCCTTGTCTTTGTCCTGTGTTACCTACAGACAGTCTGACTAAATCCTACAGATCCCAAATTGTATCTACCAATGATACAACAAGCCACATATTGTATGTGATTGCCCACTCAAAATTTAATGTCTAAAATATAATGAAAGTATTATGTTTTTGTGGTCCCTAGAATCAGAATCACAGTTTCTAATGCCAGAAATTTCCAATAACATTCATAATTTGTTTGCCAGCTACCGAGTGACACCTCTATGTCCAGTAGCACTGAAGCATGGCTACTGTCATACCATACTCAATGGCACTAGACCTATGGTTGATCCTCTCCATGTCTTGCAGCTGTGAGCTATGGATGGCATTCTCACAAGTGCTGCCATCACCAGCACTCAGCTCTGTAGCATCTGAGAACAAAGATCATTTGAAGTCTATGGCCTTTCAAAGTTTCACAACTATTGCTTTATTCTACACAGCTGAAATAGACTGCAGACATGGAAATTACATGAAGTTTGTAGTATGTTATCACTTAGAACCAAAGCCAAAGTATTATCCAAAAAAAGGCCCTACACCCCATCTAACAAATTTTCTTATAACCTCCATAAAATTGAAATTGAAGATGGCTACAATAAATTTTAGGAGTGCAAGAAACATAAGAAAGCAAGGAAGAATGTCATCCCCAATGGATCATAACTCATTGCCAAAAGTGAACTTCAGTTTGGTTTTGATTTGATTATCTTCAGAGCCAGAGATGTTAAGCATTCGTTAATGTATTTCTTGGCCAATTATGTATCTCCTTTTCAGACTTGTCTATTAAGTTCAGTTGCCCATTTGTTAATTGAATTTTTGGTTCTTTGAGGTCACTCTCTATTCTGGTTATCAATCCATTGTCCTATGTATAGCTAGCAAGAACAGTATCTTCCCCTTTTCTCGGCTACCCCAACAGGGCAATTTCCTTAGCTGTCCATGTATTTCTGTTTTATAAAATTTTATTCATCATTCCATCCTCTTATTAGTTGATCTACTGGAATTCTGTTTTTCAACTTTATGCATGAATTGTCTTATTATCTAATTGTTATTTATTAATCTTATATTAATATGTTCCAAATGACCTCCTTCCAAACTTGTTGAAAATTACCCACCGATTAAAATTCATATCTTTCTGTTCTTTCTCATCCTCATGGCCACTATTTGAGCTGGCAAATCTGTTACTTGACTGGATGGTATGTATAAGCTCTCTTTTAACACCAAAACATCATCTTCTTAAGACACATCCCAGTCTGTGATCTGCCTTCATATATTAGAAACATTGTAGCTTAGTGAAGATGACATATTCTTTGGAACTTTACATATTAAGTACCTTTTACCTTAGTGTGCTCTTGCCTTTTCTTATTGACCAACCTCTATTTTTTTTAATTCTCCTAATCACTGGCCCTTTTTGCTGTGAAATATTCCTAAATATTCAAGAAGCAATTAATCTTGAACTAACAACCATAAAACTGTTGAACTTTACATTGTATGCAAATAATCTTATCTGTCTCTTCCTCTAGCAATCTGAGGTCAAATACCATCGTATTTGTTTTGGTATCCCCAATATTAAAAAATATCCTTCCTAATTCATTTTATACATTTAATAAATGAAATAAGATAAAAATGTTACTAAAGAAAAGTGACTGAGAAACTAGAGTTCATACTTATTTATGGTGTATAAACCCCCAAAAATCTGAAATCCAATTATTAACAGGTACATGACAATTTACCTCTTCTGATTGTATTGCTGTAAAAAAAGTCTATTTCCTTGATTCATATGTGCTTTGAACTTTAATTACTTCATAATATATTCAGGGTTTTTAACATTTAACACACATGGTTCAATGTTTCAAGCTATTTACATTTTATGAATAATATTTGGGTATTTTCCATAACAAGAGCAAACCAGAAGGGTCAGTCCTTGATTTGCCAGATGACATCTGGTTTAATACGTTCCTCCTCATATATGTGAAGAAATGTATACTGTCTAAGAGTTGCCAACATTGTAAATAACTCATTAGTTGTTTAATCTGTAAATATTACCCATGTATTACTTGTATTATTCATATTTGACTGATTGAATTTTCAGATGTGCAAGATTTGACATAGAGATATATGAGTCATATACATAGGTTGCATTATGTTTATGAAAGAAACAAGAAAACTTTATACAATTTCACCCACAAAAAGCAAGTTTTTTCCCAAGGAAAATATTACTTCCATGACTCAATGTTGCCTTTGGTTTGTGACCTAGGGCAAATATGTTATTTTGCACATTTGCCATAAGGTTGATGGATGAACAGATGGATTTAGCACACCATCGGGTGTCCTATCAACTGTCGGAAGCACTCTGAATGGTGATTGATCATAAAGTCAGTAATAAGAGTTAAAATGTTTCATGAAAATGGAAATGTTGGAGCTTTGTGCATCCATGTCAAATTGCCTTCTTGAACTTCCTTAGAGATTCATTTCAAAAAGCTCTATTGCAGAATCTTATGACTCCGATACATTTGGAATCTATCACTGCATCCCTTTTATACCTAATCATGTACACAGCAAAGATCACAGCAGAACCCAAATGTCATGTGGATGCCTGCCAGCTATTTATTTAAATAGTTTAAATGTCTGCAAAGAAGGTTGACATTGAATGACTTAATTATCTTAATTATTGATTTGAATCTTTAAAATATCACAGCAATCAGCAATAACAAATTGAGACTACTTATTGCTCTTAATCTATTCACCTGTTATTAAGATGTTGATTAGGCAGAATGAATCATCAGAAGAACTATGTTTAACTTTTGTCAGACCCAGAACTGATAATTCCTCTAAATCTCACTGACACTAACCGCTAATGTTAGGGTCAGTCTTCAGTTTCAAAATTAAAATTACTGATATACAAACCATGAAAACATTTCCAGGAACAATACTTTTATGGTAGTAACATTCAAAGATCATGTATTGTGTAAATAAGTATATAAGTAGAACTTTTCACCTTATTTCAGATATTCATAATTACTTGCTTTTTCTTTCTGGATGCAATTCATTATATTTGTTGAAAATATTTTCTTTAGAGTTACTAGTAATTTTGACTATCTTATAACTATTCCAGTCCTAAGGAAATACATACATACATACATACATATGGAAGAATACATGGATTAGTTGGAGATATAGTTATAAATATGGTATGATATATGTAAAATACAGATACCAATGTGATATGTCAGTATAATGGTAAATGTGTCGATAGAATATTCTTTGTGTATTGATATCCTGTTCACTTATTTTCCTTAGGAACACAATGTCATTGGCTTTAGGCTTCATAGCTTTTTATATAAATGAGCTTATAGAATTCATAGGAGTCCCAGCTGTCTGAACAATATCCTTTTTATTATGTTGTTTTAACAGATACAAATACTCTTAGTACTCACATTGCTAAATTATATAACTAATTGCTCAAATAAGTAAATTCTTCTTGCCCTTTTTTTGCATCCGTCTGATCACTAGGACCATATGTATATTCATTTCGGTCTTCCTCTTTGGATATGTGGCAATGGGGACCAAGAAACTCCTGTTGCACATTTAGAATTTGCCTTGCTCTGTTCCCTTCATGTAGTCCTCACAAGAAGTTCCATCAGCAGAGCTCAGACCTCCATGGCCAGGAGACTCGATATATTGTATGAATTGAAGTACTCTTGCATGCATTTGTGCAGTTTTTGTTTTTTTTTTTTACTTCAGTTATATCTTATTCACCTAAAAAGAATGCTGTTTCAACAAAGGAGGAGGCAACAATGCTTGATCAGAAATGTACTCATTACCTTGCCCATGTATTTGTAATTCCTCTGTACAGTATTTTCACAATTTTTTTTAAAAAAGAATGCTATTTCAATCAGCTTTGTTTTAGTGCAGTACTTATCATCTCCATTTTCTAAATTGCTTTGCAAGAATCCTTCCAGTTTTTCTTTCCTTTTTTTTTTAATTGTGAAAATACCTTACAGAGGGGTTACAGAACAACAGTGGGTAATTCAATGTGGAATGTATATAAGTTAGACTGGTAAATACCACACTTAAGAACATCATATGCCCCAAATCTGTGTGTGTTTGTGTGTTCGTTTGTGTGTCTGAGTGTGTGAGAGAAAGAAAAAGAGACAGACAGTCAGAGAAAGAAAGAGACAAACAGACAGGGAAACAGAGATAGCAGAGAGAGAAAGAAATGGACAGAAAGTGAGGCCAAGGAGACAGAGAGAGACAAAGTTTCTAAGCATAAACTAAAATAATAAGGATATTACATCTGACAAAAAAAAGGATGATCTGGTATTCCTAGGTAAAGTAGGAATACATTAAAAGGGTTTCTGTTTATCTTGGAATCTGAGATAGTCAGAGAAATATCTTAAGCATGCTATCATGATGAGATTTATATCTTATCCTGTGAACTGTTGGACACAGGCAATTAATTGATAAGACTGGGAGAGTTCTAACTGTGTGGAGACAAAATTCAGAACAGTTTTATCAAAGCAGACAGGAGATAAAATCTGGTTTGTATCTATTCTGAGAGAAGGTACCAACCCTACATGAATGCAGAGAACACCAGGCAAGAAGCCGATTTCCTATGTTCTAAGGCTTTAAAGTTACGACTATTCAGCCATTGGATACTTACTGAGTTGTCTCTGTGTTGTCTCTATGTTATAGTCAACTACTTTATTTATTTTTACTCTCTTCTGAACAATTCATTTTCTAGCCTTATGCCTTTGTTGATGGTTCTGATTTTAAGTCCAGATAATTGCTTATGATTTTAGATGATTCAGGTTAACTACTTAGTCACATGTTCTGACAAGTTCCCCAGGAGTTTCCCTATGGCCATCTTGAAGCTATTTTGTAGTTAGTATATGTACAAAATAGCCAGCCACAAACACCCATATCAACAACAAATGAACATTCATTTGTCTTTCTCTAATATACCCTATCACTTATTGATCCATCCCCAATCCATAGTCTCTTAATGCTTTCTCTCTTCTTGTTTGATCATATCTTCCTCAACAAAGCTAGTACCTCAATTCCATGACTCTAGTGAATGTGTTCAGAAGAAGGGTTGGTGTAGGGGAGGTATCAATGTGAACCCCAATAACACGGAAAATCTGGGGAGTTCTCAAATTTACAAAGTCAGTACTAAGCTTTTTAATACTATTAAGCTATTTTTTTGTTTTATTCACTCCTATTTTCTTCTGAATATACGGTAAAATATTCTATAAGTAATCATATTTATTCATAATCACAAATAAACTGATAAATTGTGAAGCCAAACTTTCTCTATATGCTTCGAATGAAACATGGAATTTATCTCATTAACACACAGGCAAAAATGGAAATTCACTTTCCCTTTATTAAGCAGGACACATGGGATGCAATTGTGCATCTCTAAAATGATATGACTCTTCTCTATAACTTTTGCAAATGCTTCATTTAGGAAAAATATTGACAAACCAGATACCAGTGGCTCACACTTGTAATCCTAACTACTCAGGAGACTGAAATCTGAGGTTCATGGTTCAAAGCCGGCCTCAACATGAAAGTCTATGGATTCTTATCTCCAGTAAACTACCAGAAAACTGGAAGTGGTGCTGCAGCTCAAGTGGTAAAGCACTCACCTTGAGATGAAGAGCTGAGGGACAGTGCCCAGGCCCAGAGTTCAAACCCCATGATTGACAAAAGCAAAAAAAACAAAAAAACAAAAAAACCCCACAAATCTGCCACTAGCCTTCTACAGTAACTTTCACATTATTTTGCATAAAAGACCTTAAAACTTTTTGTCCTTAATTTCGAATATGGTAAAAATTAAAAGGTTTAATATTTAATACACTCAAACTCTCTGTTTAGTTCTCAATCATTTTTAGCTTAAAACAAGCCTTTCAAAACCTGATGTTAGTTGCCCACAACTGTAATATTAGCTATTCAGGAAGCTGAAATCTGAGGATTGCCATTTGACACCAGCTCTGGCAGGCAGACTTTTGAGATTTTATCTCCATTTAATTACCCAAAAGCTAACTACTAACCTAGAGCACAAGAGCTCAGGAACAGTGTCCAGGCTCTGAATTCAAGCCCCAGAACTGGTGCAAGCACACACACACACACACACCACACACACACACACACACACACACACACACACACACACACACACACACACACACACACACACATACGGGGCCCTATATTTGAATAATTTTGAGAATACTTAACCAGGAGGACACTCTGATTTCTAGCTTGTTGAGGAATCAAACCCAGGGCTTCATGCATGCAAGGCAAGCACTCTACCACTAAGCCGCATTCCCAGTACCACATAAATAGGAAAAAAATAAAAAGATGGAAATGGTGCTGTGGCTCAAGTGGTAGAGTACACGTTTTGAGCAGAAGAAGCTCAAGAACAGTGCCCAGGGCCAGAGTTCAAGCCCCAGGACTGGCAAAAAAAAAAAAAAAAAGAAGAAAACAATTCTAGCTTGTTACAGACACTGAATCAGGGAAGTATATCCAGAAATACCCAATTCACATGATACACTGTAAAAAAGTACAGCAGATCACCAATTTTGCCAACACCATTTGTTGGAGAGATGGTCTGTCTTCCATTCTATGTTTTTGGCTTCTTTATCAAATATTAGGTAGCTACAGGTCTATGGATTGATTTCTAGGTCTTCTGTTCTATTGGTCCTCAGGCCTAATCCTGTTCCAGTACCAACCTGTTTTTATTACTATGCTTTTGAATTAGAGTTTGAAGTTTGGTATTGTTATTCCTTCAACACTTCTCTTTCTGCTGATTGTTTATTTAGGAGTTTTGTTATTTTGTTATTTTATTATTTTGTTGTTTTGTTATTTTGGATTACTTCCTCTATATATCTTTGAAGAAAGTTGTAAGGATTTTGATGGGTACTATATTGAATTTGTAAATTGCTCTGTGAATTATTACTATTTTTACCATGCTAATTCTTCTCATCCAGGAGCATGAAGGTTTTTCCATTTTCTTAAGTCTGCTTCAATTTCTTTTTTCAAATTCTTAAAGTTTTCACAGTAGAGGTCCTTCATATCTTTCATTAAGTTAATTCCTAGTTTTGTTGTTGTTGTTTTGAGGCTATTACAAGTGGAGTTGCTTTTCTGATTTGTCTCATTCTTCTCATTGGTAGCATACAGAAAAGCTACAATTTTTGTAGGTTGATTTTATATCGTGCAACCTTGCCAAAATTTTGGATCTAATCAAGTAATTTTGGTAGAGACTCTATAGAAGTTTTTTGTTTGTTTGTTTTAATTTTGCCAATCCTGGGGCTTGAACTCAGGGCCTGGGCACTGTCTTTGAGCCTCTCTGTGCTCTACCATTTGAGTCAAAGCATCACTTCTGGGTCTTCCTGTTTATGTGGTACTGGGGAATTGAACCCAGGGCTTCATGCATGCAAGGCAAGAGTCTACCTCTAATCCACTTTCCCAGCCCTTATACAGGGTTTTTAAAATACAGGATCTTGTCATCTGCGAGAGAGGGATAGCTTTACTTCTTTTCTGATTTGGATCCACTTTATGTTTTCTCTTGCCTTATTATTCTTGTTAGGAATTCCTGTACTGTTTTGAAGAGGAGTGGAGAAGAATGGGCATCCTTGTCTGGTTCCTGATTTTGGAGGGAATGGTTTTAACTCTTCACCATTGAGTATAATGTTGGCAGTAGGTTTGTTATATGTAGCCTTGTTAAATCCTTCTATATTACCTTGCACCAGAATCAGTTTCAAATATATCAAATATATCGATGTGAGGCCAAATCCCATCGAAGTATTACAGGAAGGGGTAAGAGAAACACCAGGGCTCCTTGGCACAGGTCAAAACTTCCTATGTAAAGATCCAGAATCACAAAAAATCAAAGAAAGACTGGATAGGTGTGATTGTGTCAAACTGAAGAGTTTCTGCATGGTAAAGGACATAGCTAGCAAAATGAATAGAAAGCCCACAGAATGGGAGAATATTTTACTAGCCATGCATTAGACAAGGACCTCATATTTAAAATATAGTTAGATCTCAAAAAATTAATTCCCTCTCCCCAAATAAACCCTCAAAGAAACAGCAATTAATAAATGGGCTAAAGGCTTAAAGAGAGACTTCTCTGAAGAATAAATAACAATGGTCAATAGACACATGAAGAAATGTTCAATATCTCTGACTATAAAACAAATACAAATCAAAACAATATTGAGATTCTACCTAACCCCAGTTAGAATAGCCATGTAAATGTAAAAACCCTAAGTCAGAAATGTGTATTTTACTTGCATGGAAGAAAATATGTACAGAAAAATACCAATAACTGATGCTGCCAGAGATGTGACCAAAAGGTTACACTCCTACTACACTGTTGGTTGGATTGAGTTGGTGGTTCAACCACTCTGGAAAGCAGTATGAAGTATCCTACGAACACTAAACATAGAGCTTCTTTATGACTTAGCAATTCCACTCCTGAACATTTATCCAATAGATCATAAACAGGGCCACACTAAAAGTATCAGCACAGCCGGGCGCTGGTGGCTCACGCCTGTAATCCTAGCTACTCAGGAGGCTGAGATCTGAGGATCGCGGTTCAAAGCCAGCCCGGGCAGGAGAGACCGTGAGACTCCTTTCTCCAATAAAACCACCAGAAAACCGGAAGTGGCGCTGTAGCTCAAGTGGTAGAGCGCTCGCCTTGAGCTGAAGAGCTGAAGGACAGCGCCCAGGCCCAGAGTTCAAGCCCCACGACCGACAAAAAAAAAAAATAAAATAAATAAAAAGTATCAGCACAACCATGTCCACTGCAGCATTGTTTACCATAGCCAAGATATAGAATCAACCCAGATACCCTTATCCGCAGATGAATGCATCAAGAAAATGTAGTATATATACAAATTGAATTCTACACTTCCATCAGAAAGAATGACATTTCTGCATTCACAAGGAAATGTAAAGACTTGGAAAAAACTATATTAATTTATGTAAAACACACCCAAAGAAACAAAGGTTGAATGTTTTCCCTCATTTTTGTAATTAAAATGTGCCTGGAAATTTACAAGTAAACACACACTGGATGTTAAAAGACAAAAAAATATACTTGGACATCATAAATTCTATAGGACTCTAGACATTTACACAGTGAGACCAAAGGAAAATATTCTTAGGAGAGGATCACAAAGGCTAAATAGCTATGTAGATATGATTATATAAAATGTTGTTCATCAAAATGAACTCCAAGAAATAGAAACTAGAATGTCTTTTTGTTCATTTGGGTTTTTGTTTGGATTTTTTTCCCTCCTTTGTCACTGTTTATGATTTCAGTGCACTTTTTTTGTATGTAAGTTTACCTGTCTTGGAGATGGTAAGAGGGGTGTACTGAATGGAGGGGTCAAAGGGTGAACAAATACAGCAGTGATATTCACTAGGTATTACTCTAAAAACTATAATCTTGTTGGGGAAGGAGGAAGGGAGGGAAAACTTGGGAGAAATTAGGGAAGAAGTGACACTGTTCAAAAAGACCTTTGTAAATGTATCTTCTCTGTACTTTACCTTTCAATAACAATTTAAAAAAATAAGAAAAGTAATGCAGTCATCTTCCAATCATCAGCTACTAAGCAACCTAGCTACTGTGAAAGATATCAATACATTAAATGTACATAGTGAGCATTTTCAGAATATTTTAACAAGAAATTGTACCACTTGTACAGCACCAACTATCTAGACTTTTCTCCTCTGAGAAATCTATAAATATTGCTGTGTATTACTAGCCATGACAATTAAGAATTTCATATTGACTTCTCCATGCAAAATTGGTTCTAAAATTTATGTTTGATAATAGAAATAGCAAACCAATCCCCATCACTGACAGAACAAGATAATGTTAAAGCCCTAATTCAGAAATGCATATTTTTCTTGTATGAGAGAAAATATGTACAGAGTATTTGGAAAGATCTCAATAACAACCCACAGCTTTTCTTTTATTATACCCTGACTCTATCATCATTATTATTATTGGTGAATTTAATATCACCAAAAAATACCAATTCATTACCCTGCTATTGCTAGAGCTCATCTTCAGAGATTTTGTTTTTATTTCATTCAAGAAAATGTTCTCATTAGAATAATCTAGGGGCATTCTATTTTTTCCTAAACCATCTTTAAAACATATTGTCAATTATTCTAATAAGTGAGTGAATTTTGTATCAGGAAACTAATCACAATAGCAGTGAATGTCTCTCCTTAATAATGCCAATATAATACCTTCTAACTATTATATTGCAACTCATGCATTAAACCTTACTCTGGGCTAGTTGAATGTTCCATGTCCTTGACATACTTATCTTTATTTTACTAACAGTGGTATTTTCTCTTCATTCTGCCACCCACACTGCAGAGATAAATCACTTCAGTTCCTTTGGGATGCTGAAAATAGATTGTTTTTGGCAATATGCTCCAAATATTTCTATATTGGAAGATATTGCAAAAGAATTAGTACAACAAAACACAAAATATCAGTAAGCGTGAAATGAATTATAATAATATACTTCTTTAAGGAATGTGTATATGTGTAAAAGTGTTCCTGGTTCTCTTTTCCTCCATCTCTGTCTCTCTCTTTCAGTCTCTCTTGTCTCTGTCCTCATTCTCCTTCACCTCTATGCTCCCTTCCATTTTGTCATTTTCTTCTACCTTCTTCTTTATCCCTTCCTCCTAATTTTACCAAAATAAAGTGCCTTTTATGTCTACTGTGTGCATGACATTTATAATCCATTTAAATACACTTTCATTGCCATTATCATAAATTTCATTATTTAACCTTAAGCCCAGAGAGAATTCATAACTCAACAAAATTTCATATTTGTTTCAAAAATCAAAGATTCATCCAGGCAGATATTACAGCTTTTATTTTCCAAATGAAGCACTCATGGTTTCAGGTGTCATAGAGTCATGGAACTTGAACAGATGGTACTTTGCAATTAATATGAAGTTTAAAAACCCAAATGTTGTGTGCATAATAGCATGTGCTTTGCCTCTTATTAGTTATTGAATTTTACTCATGTACTGCTTTAAAAAATTACTCTACACTTGGCCACCTTTGACCTTACCAGAGATTAGGAAATTGAGAAGTTATTGAGTGAGGAGATCCAACAAAATTACAATTACAGAAACCACTTCATGCTGTATGTAATTGAATTTATCCACAAGCCAAAAAATCAATGCAGTCATCCAGAAACACACCAAATGTGACATTGCGTTTTTTATGCTTTATCAAACCTAATTGATGTTGGAGGAAATAAATGAGAGAAATAGGCAGTATTATCATATGAGTCTCTAAGGATATATCAAATAGCCATTCACAAGAGATAAGGGTAATTCATATTTCTAAATGCCCATTGATAGGAGCAATTGAAACTCACTCCATTCCCTTCCTAGTCTACAGCCCTTGCAATTTTCCTCCGCATTTCTATGAGGTGTGATAAAAGGAAGGAATCTATTTAGTGCTGGACATTGACATTTTAGATATACCAGCTTTGAGAATAAAAGTCAAAGTATTTTAGCTGGTACAGTAAAATGAGATCTTATATACTTATAATCAGTGTAAAGAATAACATAAATATTTGTAAATATTGAGGTAAATATTGAGATAAATATTGAGGTAAATGCTGCATTTTTAAAAATGTAAGTTCTAATATATACCCAAGAAAATGTGGTATATATACACTTTATCTGCAATAATCACTTGCTGTAACATGATATAATAACTTATTTGTAAGTAATTAATTATAGAATGCAAGTAATTCTACTTGGGAAATTAAAGATTGAACATTTTTTAATTTTTTTCTTGGTAATACTGAGATTTGAACTCAAGACCTTATACTTGCTAAGCAGTTTCTCTACCAATGAGCCATGCCTGTGGCTCAAGATAGGAATACTTTAATTCCCAATTATAGTGGCCTGAGCATATTATATAAGAAGCACGTAATAAAAATAATTAAGTTCTGACAGACACTGAAACAAAGGAACTGATCTAGGATTTCTCACTAACATTGACTTAGTAAACAAATCAATCTTATAGGTTTTTAGAATTCATAAGGACCAAAAAAGACCCAGTTCTTTCTTCCATGCTTTAAATCTTAAAAAGGTAAACTTAAGCCTTTTTCATAAAAACTTATAAAAATAAAACGTGTTGGATTACTGTTTGGAAGTTCTAATTACTAGAATGCTTGACTTTAAATTGAAATATAAAACACTGTAACACCAATATGTTAATTTTTAATTCTGCTTTTTCTAAGTTCACAACAAAATTAGACCCACATATTTTCTTTTATCTTTAGGACTGCAAAATCCACCTTCTATATGTTACAATTCCTTTTCTTTATCAACTTCTTGCTATCTTTGGTGAATCACAGAATTTCAAAGGAAATCTGCAATCTTGTTGTTATGAGTTATTCATAAAATATACTCATAGAAGTCTACATAATTCATTCTTGTCTGATAAAAAGATGGTTTTCACCAATAGTTCAGAGTTTATTCCCTGCTCCTTCAAGCTAAGCATCACTTTGTAACTGATCTTAGATCTCTTTGGAATCTAAACATTTCTTATGATATAAAGGTGTGGCAAATTTTCATAAGGTAAGCAAATTCGGGATCTAAAATGAGCATGTGATGAGAATTTTCCCAACTTAGTTGTTTTATTTTTTTAATTTAATTTAATTTAATTTGTGAACATACTGTACAGAGGAGTTAAAATTACATGGGCAGGATAATGTGTACATTTCTTACCAAGCATTGCAGCCTCCTCCTTTGTTTACCCTTCACATCCCTTCCCACCCTCCCCCCCTCCCCCCATCCCAATCCTTCTCCTTCCCCCCTTCCCCCCCCCCCCCGCACCGACGTGGTAAAGCTCGTTTTGGAAATGAAATATTCATATCTGTTAAGTGGGATTATTACAAATCTGATGTCAGAAATTGTGCAACAATAGTAATATATACTGGATAACCATAAATGGCATGTATAGAACTATCAACATGATTAGATACGAAGACTGCCGAATATCCTCTCTTCACATTTCACTTTAAATATTAACATAGATATTTTAAACTCAAGTTCATATAGTTAAGACTTGTGTTTCAATTTTGAATAAGGAAATACTTCTTCCACTGATATTAACCAAGGGTAAGGCCACTGACATTTACTGAAATAAATTTCTTCAAGACATTTTTATTTGCCTTCCAACTCAACCCTAGTAATTATTTTAATACCAAATATTTCACAATTCCTGCTGTAATTTGGGTGTTCATAGACTTGTCTTTTATAATTAAAATTAGTCACAAAATGATGATGCTTGGCTTATTATTATCTAAATCAATTTTGTGTTCTACTTTCCTGAATTACTATATTCTAATAGTCAGAAATTTAAACCTCCATTACTGTTTTTTTTCTACTTCAGGAAGATGTCTATGTAACCCCCTTATGAAAGAATGGGATAGGCAACACAAACTCAAATTTTATAAAATAGCTTTTCTTGTGCCCAAATCTATTTTAAGATTGACTCACTGATTTTAATTCTGTTCTACATAAAAACCCCATAAGAAGTGATAGCATATGTGCATGAATACATGTACACACATTGGTATGCCAATATATACAAATATCTTTTGATTCTTTCTCATACTGAATCATTTACAAGAAGTTGGTTTTTCGTCTTACTGACTCTTTTCCGCAACATAATGGATGACCTCCCTAAAAAGAAAGCTTGGCCAATGCCTAGATTTTTTTTTTCTGAGACTTCTTTATTAAAAGTTGAGAAGAATAGGAAGTTCATTTCATCTTTAATATCAGTTGGGTTAATATTAGAAAATCCCAACTTTCCAGGAAAGAGAGAAATTTGACTACAAGTAATATTAGAAAGATACTCATTTTTGTTTTTATTTTCTTCCTTTGTTTTTATTGGGATGCATTGTTTCATATCCATGTAAAAGAGAATTGAAGCATGAAAAATCCTAAAGATTAGTTTTTAAAATAACGATATATTAACTTTGTGTTTATTCCCATTTTAGGAGGAATAAAAAAATCTCCAAAATAAGGAAAGGTAATTTATCTCATAAAAATTTTAATAGACTGAAGGAAAATGAAAAATTCATATCTCCGTGAGCTATTTAAACAAATAATGAACAATAATAACTAAGACATCTTGAAACATGAGAAAAAATGAAGGCATTGAAAAGATGCAATTGAGTAAAATAAAATGAAAATGGAATTACAAAGAGAAAGTATTTTGATGTAAAATATTTTTGGAATAAATAAATTGCTTTGTACAAACAGACAAAGCATTATGCTAGAAATAAAACATACTCTCTCATAAAAGATAATGGAATTTCAAAGCCAAATTAAGGAACATGCATTTGAAGTATGAAATACGAAAGTACAGACTCTGAGGGAATTTACAGAATTATTTTTTAATTCTAATTTCAAAGAAAAAATTACCTGAAATGACACCAAGTTTATTTTCAAATGAGGTGCTTTGGAGAGTATTTATCTTGTTTTCATAGAATAAATATGTAGACTTCATAATATATGAATACAAACAGTGTTTTATATACAAATTTTTAAATTTTTATTATTATTATAGAGGTGATGTACAGAGGGGTTACAGTTACAAAAGTCAGGTAATGCATAAATTTATTTTTGTACGCCACCATTTTCCTTCCTCCCTCTTAATTTTTCCCTCCCATCACCACCACCAAGTTGTACAGTTCATTTTCAACATAGTGTCTTACCCTCCCAAAGACAGAAAAACAAACAATACAAAAAAAAGGAGAAAAACAGCTGTAAAGGAAAAAAATGTCTATTTGCTGGAGTTCATTTTGACAATTATCATTTTATGCTTTGGAAATCAATTCTCTGGTTTTCATAGAACACAAATAAAACTGTTTTATAAGTTAATTTTTGTCATTAAAAAAATCTAGTCTTTCAGAAAACAGTCAAGTTTATTAACAATAGATTAGACAGCTTTGTGGAGCAACATTTGTCAAGAAAAATATGAGAGACTAAAAATTTGTGACTTCAGGGATAAAAACCCAATTCATTTTGATGACATTTCCTGTGGTCATGTTTCCAAATATTCTTGTTTAAAGGAAAAATAAAGCTCACAATTTCTTTAGCTTGGAATTTGGAATATGAACTTTCTCACAAAGTTGGAAAGTACACTTTTAAGGAAAGTTCAGTTCGAATTCCACAGTATCGTGATGATCAAACAAATTCTAAGTTTCTAGAAGCCACTGCCTCCACTAAAAGCTTGATGTTAGACTTCTAGTTTATAAAATTGAGAGAAACATGTCTTATTTTAAATCAGCAAATCTGGAATGAACTCCTGAGAAACTAGTGCACATGCTCAAGACTTTAAGAAAAAATCAAGTATGAAGAAACCAAAAAATAAAAAACTAAACAACCACAAAACCCAAATTCAGTATTAGCCTGGGCCCATGTCTATTTTCCTCACTTTCTCTTTTTATTCCTTTCTCCCTTCTGTTCTTTCTCTTTTGCTTTCTCTGTTTTTCTCTCCTTTTCCCTTCTCTCTCTCTCTCTCTCTCTCTCTCTCTCTCTCTCTCTCTCTCTCTCTCTCTCTCTCTCTCTCTCTCTCTCTCTCTCTCTCTCTCTCTCTCTCTCTCTCTCTCTCTCTCTCTCTCTCTCTCTCTCTCTCTCTCTCTCCTTCTCTTGGATTCTCTCTCCCTTTTCTTTTTCTTTCCCCTGAACTGGGAACTGAACCATTTTATTAATTTTTTTATCAAGCTATTCACATTTTACCAGAATGAAAAAGATAGGGAAATAGATTACCAACTAACCAATACCCCAAACTCAGTTTTGTTTACAAACTAATTTCTTTGTAAAAACAACTAATTTTTCAAAGTGTAACAACTTCAAGATAAAATTTAGTATGAAACAAATATTTAAAGACAAGTGGACAAAACAAATACATCATATTTCAATACTATAATATTCTTGATAAAAATTCCTCCCCCACGGTATAATCCCTGGTTTCACTGTATTTGGTGTTGGTTACCTGCATCTTGTATATACTCTTCTCTAATTTGGAGAAGGGAATGGGAAAAACAAAATCCTTAAATAAGGATACAGGTTGATCTATTGTAACAATGAGATGTACAAAACATTATGTTGAAAACAAACAAACTTTACAACTTTGGGGTGGAGAGGGGGGAAAGGGGGGAGTTGTGGAGGTGGGAGGGAAGGGATGGTGTGGGGAAAACAGAGGAGGCAACAATGCTCAATAGGAAATGTACTCATTACTTTGCTCACGTAACTGTAACCCCTTTGTTACAGCATTCTTACAAAAAAAGTACAAAAATTACAGGAAAAATCAGTTTGATGTAAAATTATAAATCATTGACAAATTTAAAGCAATCATCATTTTATCCATAATTTCATGTGTAGTGACTTTTCTACATTGCATGTGACTTGTGAATTATTAAAACAGTTAAGACTGCATGTACTGACATATCTTTCTACAAGTTCCATGAGATATTTTCTATGCTGAGTTGAATTATGTCACTACCACAATAGTTTATTTTTTTCAATGTTTAGATGGGTCATACATGCGAAAGGAAATCAGAAGTTTCCACTGGTAGTGATTATGCTATAGGTCATAATATAAACTAGAAAATATACTAAAATCATATTTGATGCTTCAGGAATATGCTTGCTGCAAGGATATTGTTTATATATAAGAAAAAAGAAACTTCGTCTGAATTCCAATAATACTTGGTCTCACAGTCTTAGAGAAATAGTCATCATTCTTCCTTGTTTTTCATTAGTTTAGAAAAAATAGCAATGTTTGGACATTTATTAATTCTTGGTCATTAAGCATACATCTTTCTAGAATTCTGAATAAAAAATTACCCCATTACTTCTTTGCCACTATTTTTTACTAAATTTTTGCAGTTGTTCACTGGGAGATTTGACATTGAGAAATGAGATTAAAAAGCAGTGTTATTTTAAGACACTATATGAGTAGTATCATTAAATCAATTTCCATGATTTCAAGTATTTCTTGAGTAGCAAATCTCAATGATACTTTCATTATTCATATTTGCTTGAACTTATGGGTCTGAAATATCACAATTTCTTAATGTTAATAAGATAACACCATAATGTCTTCAGAAGTTTGAACTGCCACCCAAGCTAGGCACCAACAGATTTATTCTTTTGCAGCTTGTAGAAATTGTCTTCACTTAATGATGAAGTTGTGCCGAAACTGGTTAAACATAATTAAGTATATTTAAAATCATTTTAAGTCTGCATAACATCCTGAAGAAATACTTTTCAAGAGGTCAAGGAAAGAAAAGCAGAGTGGAAGTACTAACTCTGCTGAGTTGAGAGGTTTAAGTTTCAGTCTTAAAATGAAATTCATTGGGAATGTGTCTGTTGGAGACACACCATGATTCCTAATTTCATGTGTTATTTGATTATGTCCAAATATCTGATAGATATTTTCATTCCTTTTATGATCCTGAGTCTCTGTCACTAAAAATTTCAGTTCTACATAGTAAACTTATACATTTAGAAGAAACTGATTGACAGTAGAATGTGACACCCCTTGGTTTTTATGAATCATCTTGAACATGTGACATGATAAAAATATAGAGAATAAAAGATTTTTTCTATGTGTCATAACTATTACAATAACAAAAATATTAGTATTATTTGATTTGTTTTAATCATATATGTATATTAAACTTGATGATTGTTTAAATTTTTAAAAACCTTAATGCAATTAACCCCACTTAAAAAATGATCAGAAAATAAAACAAGCACTTTATGGGAGGGGTGGCTGCAAAAGCAGAAGAGTAAATGCAAAGCATGAATGAAGTAAATATGGTGAAACTAGAGCAATAAAGTCTGTTAAAATGTTTTAGAAGAAGGAAATGAATGAGAGAGTCCTAAGGGTAAATTTTATTAGGATACATTGTACGCATGTACAAAATTCCCAAAATGAAACCAACACTAGTACGAGTAAAGTATGCTAACAGAAAATAACCATGAACACAAATTAATTTTAAATATCACAATTTGAGATTTATTGCCACACAGAAAATAGCATAGAATTCTAAAATGATATCACCAAACTTAAAGAAAGTATGCCTCCAAAATATTCCATAAACCTTTATTATTCTGGATAAATTAATTTGGGTCATTCATTCTACATCAAGTCATGACTAACTAGAGAGTTAGAATGAATAGTAGATATGGCAAAGCCGTTAGTTAATAAATACCTTGATTTAATTTAACCAAACATATTCAAAATAATTCTGAATATTGTTATAAAATATGTTGCTATTATAATTAAAAGAAGAATGGCATCAGTGAAAAATATTTTAGCAAAAATTATCTAGAATATTGCTTTTCTAATACAGGATTTAATAGTGGGCAATTTTAAACAAAACAGTTTTTAAAATATAACAATACTTATTCATTAAATATGAGTATTTGTTAGTCCATGATTCTTTTAATTTAATCTACTCAATATATAAAAATAAATAATAAAAAGTAAGCCACTCTAACACATAACCAGCTCTTCAGTCTTTTTGTTAGCTTTTGAAGTCATTTAAAGCACATTTATTTCCTGCGCTCAGTATTGCTTCTTAAAACACAACCACATTTCATCAAGACTTCTGAAAATGCTTTCAGAAAGGCAGGGAGCACCTTTATTTCCAATAGCATAGACAGGTTAAAAGCAAAAATTTATTTCACCTTAATTATTTTCCCACCCTATAATTAAAATCCAATCTGATACACACATTGCTGCAGGCTCAGAACCACTAAATTCTTGACTGTTGAAATGATTGGGGAACTTTACTTTCTGATAATTATGAGAAATAATTACTTTGGAGCCTTCAAAGACCTTTCAATCATATAACATTTGTTTTACTAACAAACTAAAAATCCTACCCTCTAATAGCTGACAAATTGAAAGAAACACCAACTCTAAAAGTGATTTTGCAGACGTAAAGGGCTTAAGTATGTAAAACTATTCCAGTTGATAAAAATCCAATTTTAGAAGTGTTTTTTCTTTAAATAGATAATCAGTTAAGACATATAAAGCCAAAGTTTATGAACTATATTTGGAATAGTTTATTTGGGAAATTCAGAATAATTAATAGTGGGACTACCAAAATTTTGGAAGAAAGTATTGTCGGTTTCAATAGCCTAATTCAACCAAGGGAGAGAAAAGTCCCAGGTAACTTACTGCCAGAGTAATTCACATAAGAATCTGTCACTAACATTTCACACCTTTAAGAAACTAGAAGTAATTTTTATTTTCTGCATGACAGTGAATGTGACAGGAAAATTGTTGCTGAATTATAATCTGAATATAGTAAAAGCCAGAAGTGGAAAGCAGATGCTTAAGACTTGAAGTAATTTAGGGAAATTTAACAGGTCTACTTTTCTTTATGTTAAAAGTTTTTTCTTCAGTTTTACAGTCACTATGATTTATGACTAAAATGTGACATATCAATGACAGTGGGACAGGGTGTGCTACAATAAAGATGAATTGGCAAAGAACAATTTCACTTTGAGAAATGAATACAAGGAGTTCTTCATAGAAATGGTCTAAGATACTATTTGACATTCATGATTGTTTATCACTCAATATTGTAACTAGAATATGTTGATATGTTCAATAGCTTTAGTTACTCTTCACTGAAGAAAAGTCTTGGAAACACACAGATTATTGTGAGATAGATAGATAGATAGATAGATAGATAGATAGATAGATAGATAGATAGATAGATAGATAGATAGATAGATAGAGAGAGATAGATAGATAGATAGATAGATAGATAGATAGATAGATAGATAGATAGATAGATAGATAGATAGATGAGATGTATTAAATATACATGACTCAAATGGTAGAACACTAGCCTTTAGTGAATAAGCTCAAGGACAGCATGCAGGTCCTGAGTTCAAGCCCCAGGACAAAGACACACATATAATTTATATTTCTGTTTTGTCTTTCAGTGGAGAATATATTTGGGAAGAGAAACCATTTCTCCCCTTTTCCCCAACGAGTAACATGCTTGACTGAGTGAAATAGTGAAAAAGAAAGTAAATAGAATTGTTTCAAAGCCCCTAGGGAAACACTGAAGATCTTTCCATAACTATCTAGGTCAATTTCAAATAGTTTGAGAGGTTGCCATTCTGATAAAAATAAGAAATAATAGCAAATATAAACCCATCATTAATACCTAAGGATAATAAAGCCTTTTTAAGAATAAGGCTAAGTGACTTTAGTGAATTATTGTTCTACCTTCCATAAACAGTTCCATTTGTCACTACTAAGATACACTTAACTTGCAAATAAAAAAGGAATAAAAAGGCAAGGGTAAAAGGTGATGGAGGCAAAGTGATCCTTCATTAAAATGCTCAGAAAGGCATTTCCAAAACACATTGCTTTACCTAATAATTGTCTTTAAAAAGGAATATTTAAGATATAAATAAAAGAGTATGAATTAGATATTGGATTCACAAATTGAGCATCTTGACAATCATAAAACTGAATTTTCCATTTTTTCCATATATAAAAATTCATCCTCAGTAGCTCATAGAAGTTGATACAGTAAAATGAGGCATTCTATGTATACACAGAAATAGTTATTATCACCTTCTTGCCCTATTTAGCCCCACAGTGATGTGTGTATGTGTGTATGAAACACCTCTATGCAGATCAGTTTTATTTTTATAATAAAAGATATCTATTGGGAAATATACTATGATGCTGACATCCAAATATAGTAGAGCCGGTGGCTCATCCTGTAATCTTAGGTACTCCAGAGGCTGAGATCTGAGGATCATGGTTCAGAGCCAGTCAGGGCAGGAAAGTCTGTGAGACTCTTATTTCCAATAAACCACTAGAAAACCAGAAGTGGCGCTGTGGCTCAAACGGTAGAACACTCACCATGAGCTGAAGAGGACAGGGACAGTGCCGAGGCCCAGAGTTCAAGCCCCACAACCGACCAAAAAAAAAAAGTGATTGTATATTTTCCTCTTTTATATAAATTACCACTGCCCCTACTAAATATTAATTAAAATAAAAATCAGTGACAATTTCAAAATTTCAATTTGTCTCTAATGATTACATAGTTTTTGTCTTTTTCAGATCAGTGATTCAAAAGAAATTCTATTCTTATGAAAACTCAACTAAACAAAGGCATTAAAGTAAACAGAGATAAAAACAAGAAAAGTGGGAGAAAGAATCTGGAAAGGAGAGAATGGAAGATAGAATGGGAAAATGGTATTAGTGATATATAATTAGTGATATATAATTAGTGATAATAAACCTGAAAAATCAAAGATCCTCTATATATTTTCCTTTGAAAAATAGACTTCTCAAGGGCTGGTTACTTTAAATTGATCACTACATGTACAGCAATTTATTTGTGATGAAAGCTAATTATATTGAATTACTAGAAATGAAGTAGCAAGATGGTAATATAAGAACAGAGTAAAAGTTGTTCTATGTACCTGTATATAGTGTACAACAAAAAAGTCCTAATTAGTGAACCTATTTGTGGCAGCTAGAATTTAATGATTAAATATCCTTAGCACCATTATCCAAATATCATTTTAAAGAATTTAAAGTGGTGACTACTTTCTTTTTTTAATATATATATTTTTATTGTAAAGATACTGTACAGAGGGGTTACAGTTACATGAGTAAGGTAATGAGAACATTTCCTACTAAGTATTGTTACCCCCTCTTTGTTTTTCCCCTACCATCCCTTCCCTCCCAAGTCCCCAACTCCTCCCCCACCCCAAAGTTGTAAAGTTTATTTTCAATATAGTGTCTTGAACATCTTACTGTTACAATAGGTTAACCTGTATTCTTATTTGAGCTTTTTGTTATTTCCCCTCCCCATCCCAAATTAGAAAAAAATGCATATATATAAGATACAGGGCATCAAAATTAAATACAGTGATAACAGGAGTTATACCACGGAGGAAGAACATACACAAGAAACAAAAATGTCACATTGTACATTGTAAGTACATTAAAAACAACTGCAACAAAGATAAAAACCTATTGTGTCCCTATCTTATATATATAATGGAATTCTATGCCTCCATCAGAAAAAAAAATGACACTACCCCATTTGTTAGGAAATGGAAAGACTTGGAAAAATTGCATTAAATTAAGTAAGCCAGGACCAAATAAACTTAGGTCCCATGGTTTCCCTTATCTGCAATAACTAGTATATGTCTAGGACAAGCATACAAGGTGATGCTAAACGAATACTTTCTTAATGAACTTAATATTTTAAGAATACCTTTCCAGGCTCTTCACTTTTCATGATATAAGTAACCACTCTAATATTCTACTTGGCTTACATCTCCTACACTTGAGGCTTCAAAGAATGAGAAGCATTGAGTCACAGTGGATATAAATATATATTTATATATTTATATTTATATATTGTATATATTTTATGTATACTATATAAAGTTATATTCCTTATGGTATTGCAGATTCTCATGAGAATAAGGAGATCTATGTAATTATATATGCATATAAGTATATATGTATAAATATAAATATCAAAGTTCAATGTACATCCTACAAAATTGAGAAAAGTGAGAGGTGTGGGTTGTGAGGAATGCGGAATAATGATGAAAATGTGACGTTAATCAAGTTGCATTGAATTTGTAAACTGCTTTGTTACTTGGCAACTCTTTGGATAGGTACTTAAAGATAATAAAAAATATTTTTTAAAAGAATATAGGCTAAGGCCCAAAGAAACATAGGTCCCATGGTTTTCCTTATTTGCAATAACTAGTATATGTCTGAGACAAGCAGAACAGGTCAGATAAGATGATGTTAGGTGAAATGAACCCAAAGATAAAGACTCTAACCTTTTTTCTTTCTTGCTATAGTTTCTAACATATTTATAAGATGATTTCTTTGCTGCTTTGTATGTCCCTCCCCAATGGTATAACCCCTGTTTTCATTGTATTTGATGTTGGTATAATTTGTGAAGAGGAAGAGAAAAAACAAATTGTTTAAATAGGGATACAGGTGGACCCATTGCCACAATGAGATGTACAAGATGTTATGTCGAAAAATGAATTTTACAACTTTGATGGTGGGGTGGGGGGGCAGTCATGGAGATGGAAGGGCAAAGATGGTAGGAGAAATACAAAGAAGGAGGCAACAATTGTTGATAAGAAACACTGCAATAAACATAGTTATGCTGGTAGCTTTAGTATGGTCTTGTTTGTGATCATTTGGTAAATGCCCAAAGTGGGATTGCTGGGTCATAAGGGAGTTCTTTGTGGAGTCTTTTCAGGAACCTCCATACTACTTTTCAAAGTTCTTGAACAAGTTTACACTCCCACCAACAATGCAGTAAGGTTCTCTTCTGTCCACATCCCCTCCAGCACCTGTTGTTATTAGAATTCTTGATTACAGCCATTCTTAACCTGGGTGAGGTGGTATCTCAATGTTGTTTCGATTTGCATTTATTTTATGGCTAGAGAGGTGGAGCATTTCTTGTGTCTATTGGCCATCCTTCTTTCCACTTCAGAGCAGTTTCTCTTTAAGTCTTTAGCCCACTTATTTATTGAGCAATTATTTCTTTTAGGATTTGTTGTTGGGGGATTTAATTTTTTGAGTTCCAGGTATATTTTAAATATGAGACCCTTGTCCATTGTTTGGCTAGTGAAGATCTTCTCCCAATCCGTGGGCTCTCTAAGCCCTTCAATAGATCAAGAAAATGTGGTATATATACACAATGGAATCTATGCCTCCTTCAGAAAGAATGGCATTGCCCCCTTTGTTAAGAAATGGGAAGATTTGGAAAAAATTATATTAAGTGAAGTAAGCCAGGCCCAAAGAATCATAGGTCACATGGTTTCCCTTATTTGCAATAACTAGTATATGTCTGAGACAAGCAGAAAAAGTCAGATAAGTTGATGTTAAGTGAAATGAACCCCAACGCAAGTATTAAAATGTTTTTTCTTCCTTGCGATTGTTTCTAACATATTTATGGGACGATTTCTTTGTTGCTTTTTATGTCCCTCCCTCACGGTATAACCCCTGTTTTCACTGTATTTGATGTTGGTATAATTTGTGGAGGGGAAGGGAAAAAACAAATTGTTTAAATAGGAATACCGGTCGACTCATTGCAACAATGAGATGTACAAGATGTTATGTCAAAAAATGAATTTTACAACTGTGGTGTGGGAGAGGGGCGGGAGAGATATGAAGGGATGGGAAGGGTAAACAAAGGAAGAGGAAACAATATTTGATAAGAAATGTACTCATTACCTTGCTCATGTAATTGTAATCCCTCTGTCCTGGAAAACACTTTGTACTTAGACTACATCTGTCTCAAGTTTTACATCTTTCTAAATGTTCTGCCACTTAACATACTGTCATAGCTCTTATTATTTTAATTGTTTATGATTTTAGTTTTTATGATAAAGCTCCAAATGATTTAGGCCCTAACATTATGATATTAGCGCATTCTGAATTTGTCTGTATATGTAATGTTACGTGAGTTATATACCTTGTCTTGTTTCCATTTTACTCATTGACATATTTTCTTTGTGTGTTGAAAAATTCCCTTCTGCTTTTCTTGAAGGAAAGTTTTATAGAGATCCATTATCTCAGTAGTTGCTTTTTCTACTTCATTTTTGAAGAACAGCTTTGCTGAGTGCAGTACTTTAGGTTGGCAAATTTTTGGTTTTGCTCTATAGTGTTGTTGAAATCCCATGTTCCTCTCCCCTGGTCCTTCAGCTCTCTGCTAGTCTATTGTCAGGAAAATAGAAATACTTTTATGTGTCAATTTTTTCTTTCTTTCCATTTTTTAAAAAGTTAGATTTTAAGCTGTCCTGTGACGAATTCCTTCAGTTAAATAGACTGAGGACCTTTCACTTTCTTGTACTGGTCTATGCATATTTTTCTATAAGCTTGGGATAATTTCTGCCATGATCAATTTGCATACACTTTAGGTCCCTTTGACATTTTAAAGTTTCAGTTAAACACCAATAAGCTGAATATTTGCTATTTTTTAGTTTAATTTATTTTCAAGGTGATGTACAGAGGGGTTACAGTTACATACAGAAGGTAGTGAGTACATTTCATGTTGAACACGGTTACTCTTCCCTAGTTTTTCATCCACTTTCCCTCCCCTGAAATCCACCCTCCCCCTCCCTCACCCAGTTACAAACTTAATTTCCAACAAAGTGTCATGATGGTTCATCCTGTGTCCTTTGTCTCACCATTTTGTTGTTCCTCTTCCATTCCCTTATTCAGATAGACATATATACAATACACTGGGTACCAAAATCAAATACAATGACAACAAGGTATAAGCTATAGGGTGAAAAAAGAAAATAAAAACTTCATATAGTACATTAAAAGCAAAAACAACAAAGAAAAAAACCCTCTTGTTTCCATATCTGGAGTTCATTTCGCTTGGCATCATCTTATATGGTCATATATATATATAGATAATGATCTAAATATTTGCTATTTTAATACTCTGCTAAACTCTGCATGTTCTTTACTAGTCTAAATGGTTTTTTGACTATTTTAATCTGCAGATTTTCTAATTTCCCTCGAAGGCTTGTTAAATTAAATTTTTGGGACCCAGCTAGAGAAAGTATCAGAACCGTTAAGAAGTTTCATTTGAAAAGGTTCTGTCAGGGCCTCCCACAATGCAATTGGGTCATGGAGAGCATGCTCTTGAAGAGGCTACTGCAACCTTTCATCCTCTCTCTTGCTCTGTTTTCCTGCTTCCCTAAGGTGAGTAGCTTTGTTCTGCTATTCATTTATTTCACCAGGTCTGCTTTCCCCCTAAACCCAAAGTGATGGGGACAAATCATCATATGATTAGAAACCTCTAATACAGCAAGCCCAAATAAGTCTCAGAAATTTTGTCACAGCAATAAGAGCTGGTTCACATGACAGCTTGCTACTTAGAATGAAATGAGTCTGGATGTAATGAGTCTTCTCCTCGTTATGCCCCCCGATAGAGTCAACTGTAGTTGGAGGACATCTTTTAGCCACCAAGTAGGGACAAGAAACTGGGTTTCAGTCTTAGTGTGCACCCTGGCCCATGACACAGCTGGAAGTATTACAGCTGGAGACACCATGCTCTCCCACTGGCTTAAAGGTCTTTGTTTCCAGAATAGGTGTTTAGTAGATTCTTCAGGCTTAACCTGAAGCTAGCAGTGCAGGAAGACATTACATCCAGTAGCTCACAGGTCTCTGGCTGAAATTGGAGCAGCTCTACACATTCTGTTTATGAATATTGGCCTAGAGAACGCTAGCTTTCATGCTCTGCTCTCTGGTGGTAAAATCCTTGCTCCCTGGTCCCTTGCCCATGTTTGAGAAAAAGAAAAAGAAACAATCAGACACCAGTCTGATGCAGCCCTCAGGTGGTAGGGTCTATGTCACACTCATTGCTACAAATAAAATATGCTGGGTAAGGTGTTTCCAGTCTAAGGTCTAGACGAATTTCCCCCTTATGCTTCTAGAAGATAGCTCCGTAATTTCTTTTAGTTAGGAAAAAGAAAGACACAGCAAATAACTCCTTCCTAGCTTTATTTTTTCAATGTGTACCATATACCTTTGACTCTGTTGAAACTGGACAATATGGTCCCTACCCTGGTTCCCTTAGAGTTTGAAAGTAGTTTGGCAAAGATGTGACTAGCTATTCAAATTGGTGGCGCACCTTATTCCACGATCATCTCGTTCTGCTCTCAGATTTCATAATTTTGATTTGAAGGATAACAACTACTTGAGTGTCAGTGTTTAGGAAGAATATAATATTAAAACTTTACAATTATTATTGCACCAGAATACATGGTCAAAAGAAGAAACTTGGTTTTTTTCTATTTAACTTTAACAATTTAGTAAACACAGGTAGTACTGATGGGTAGTATTCTAATATATAAATATATATGTATAATTTTTTGCAAAAGTAATACCAATGTTCCATTACTTTTTCTAAGGAAATTTTCATTGAATACACTTTTTTCAATATACAAATTGTTCTTTACTGCTTTTATTGCTTGTCTGGGTGCATGTGACTATATTTAATATTAGACATGTTTAATTGCTTTTTCAATTTTAACAGGTGCTTTACATCTTAATTTGAAAGTAGAACATGTTCAAATTTTAATATGTGAAAATCCACTACCTACAACTTGTATAAAAACAAAACTTTTGTACATGAACTTCAACTAGATTGCCTCCTAATATATAGTATAATATTTTATAAATATAAATTGGTCAATTTATAATCTAGCACAGAAACAGTACTCTGTTTACACTTTTGCAAAGAAAGACATAATCTACTCCATAAAAGACATACTTTTCATAATTGTTGGGAGCTTAATACACAGAATTATGGAACATTACAGGGAAGTATTTATGAAAATATATGAACCACTGTCTTGAAAAAGGTGATATTAGTTGTTCATATTTGCATTTGACACATTTTATGAAATATATGTAGATTAATAAAATAAGAATTTATTATCCTGTCTTCAATTCTTTGCTTTATTTCAGCTCTCTGGAGTGGATCAGTTTTAGTATTCTTTACCTACTTCCCCTCCTATTTAGAACTGCTTTTCTTGGCAAATATTTCTGTAAGTTTTATGCATGAAAAAACCAAGTGTGTTTGAAATTGATAAAGTTGTGAAGAGCTGTATACTAGCTACACAGAATTTCTGTAAATATATTTTAATGCAAATCTTATCAACCAAATGTCAGAATCACTCCAGTGATATTCATACGCCTGCAACATGCTCTCTCTGGAAATGAGCAAGCTGTTCACCAGAGATTTAGACTTTAAGCAGAGGTAGAAAAATTTATTTGTTCTGGGTGTTCTCATATAAACAAACCAGTCTCCTTGTGTATCTTCTGTTTAAATAAAGGTGGAAGGTACATATTTGACAATTACTGTTAGCATGGAAATGAAATACCTACTATATAGTCATTTCTCAATCAAAGAAAACAAATGATTGTTTAAGGTATTTACAAATGATATTCCTCCTTCTCTGTATCAATTCAGGATACTACCTTTCAGATAGATTTAAAGTGATGTAATGTGCAGATACCTGGTGTTGTGTGTGTGTGTGTGTGTGTGTGTGTGTGTGTGTGTGTATCTTTTTATCACTTCTATTTTTGGGGGATCCCTGACAAATACATTTTTTTGGCTCTTTTCCCCACTGTTTATATGATTAATTATTATTACAGACTGTTTTATACTATTTTGATTTCATGAAAAATACAGGGGGTTTTGTCATCAATTTCTCTAAGAGCATCATGGATATTGGAGCAGTCAAATTTACTATATTCAGCATGTAGCATCAAAATATAGCAAAGTAATATACCTAAATAATAAAGTATTAATTACAATACCCCTTATTGATTTTCCACTCCATTTATTAGCCTTGTAACCTCAATAATATACTCAAGCACCCTATCATTATTGCATCCATATCTCATATACTCCTTGTGAACGATGGTCTTTCTTCCAATCTGCTTTTTTTGCTGTATTATATGGGGCAAGAAAATAAACCCTTTATCTTCCTTTTAGAAATATACCTTTTAGAAATAAAATTGATCTCTATCTACTGTGTTTGAATATTGACTAGTAATCCCATCTCTATGTGTTTGTTTGCATTTTTATCATCCTTTATTTTTGTGACATTTCTGACTTGCTTTATATGTCTTCCTCTCATATTGCATTCAGTTAGAGGATATTTATATACTCTATTGAAAATTACCTTAATTATCTGAGTTAATCCCATTCATATTTATCTGACTTATATGCTTAGTCATCCTTCTGTTTTAATATTGAATTTTTCTTGTTTTTATTCATGTCTTTCAGTTATTAAATTATTTGATTACATTATATATTTGCTTATTAATTCCTTCTTAGATACACAGTTTAAGTAGAGTCTTCTAATCAGTAAACTGTCTGTTTTCTCCATTGTTATTTGATGTGGGGAAGTATTTTAGTTTGATGTAATCTTATTTGTATGTTTCTGCTTTGTTATTTGTGCTTTTGAGTTCATACACAAAAGACAGTGCAAAGCTATTTTTAAAGATTCTTAAATGTGAATTTATCCACATAATTCTTTGTTTTAATCTTTGTAATCTTGTGTTGGCTACTTTCCCTGTTTTATAGAAAGATAAGATTTTCTGTAGATTATATCATGAAATTCCAAATCAGTGAATAAGCACATAAGCATATACACAAAGCGTGTATTTTCAAAGCTTTCTCTTTGAATATGCACTCAAAAAACACATGAGAAACAAGCAAATTTCATATTAACTTGGCACTAAATTGTATTTTACAATCTTTTGTTTCACTCAACAATGAGGTAAAGTGGAAAGAAAACACCCTTAATGCTAGAAGAAAGTGAAATTTTTTAAAATACAATTACTAGTGTTATTTTCTAGTTCTAACAAATATGAGATCATTCTTTGTTTAAAGAGCTTTCAGAATCGAAAAAATTCATTCTCCAACCTTACAGATGAAGAACTAAAACCCATGTTACTTCTGGTAGCTATGAGTAATGAAGTTGGAGGGGAAACTTGTATAATCAGTTCAGACAAAATTTAGTTATTTCTACATAAGTTCACTTCATATATATCCTCTTATTATGTTTCTATCATACATAAGTATTTTCCTCTTGGAAGTGTAGAAGTGAAAAAATTTACATGTTCCTATATATATACCTATATATTTAACATTTTAGAAAATAATTCATATTTTTCTCATGTAACAAATGTCAAATTAGAAAAAGAGTGATTTACATATTTCAAAACATTAGCAGCCATGCCATATTCATAGAATTGTATATTTTTTTCTTTTGGGAGGAAGTACTAAGGTTTCAACTCAGGACCACATTTGACAGGAAGATGCTGTAACATGTGAGGTCCACCTTTTCCCAACATCTCAGTAATTTTTATGAAAAGATTTCAAGTACAGAAGTTAGTAGCTTTTGGCAGATACAATAATAAAGATAAAACAAGTACATTAATTCATAATCAAGTCTGATGAATGATACTTCACACTTATATTGTTTAGGTGTGAATTGTGGTGGCCCAATATAAGAGTTAGATTCACTCCATTTGCAAAAATTTTGGGAGTGTGTGAATATGATAAATATCTATAATGATGTTCTATTTCTGCCCTAATGAGTTTGGGAACAATGAATACCACTTTTTCTCTGACAGTTCATCTTATGATTGGGCAAAAAATATTTCATAGATTAATAGATTGTCATGGAAGGCTCATGCTGATAATGATCTGTAAAATTATATAACCCTATGTTTGAAATTATTGCATGTGAAAATGTGAAGGACTGCAGAGAGTGCATATAATATTTTAAGTGACTATGGAAAATGTCAATATTTCATGTAAAACTTTGATGAAGAGTGACGGTAGAAGCAAAAATAGAACTTTAGAATCAAGCAATATTTTAAACATTGCAAGCCAAGAGTAGCAGCTTGGAATCACCAGCCGACAGTCTGGTGTGAAGAATCAAAGGAGATTTTACAGAAAGTATGACAACTTGTAGATGGATTGAACTAAAATCTATCAACATGTAAAAATAAATGGACCAGGAAGATTGTTCTTGACTTAAGGGAGAAAGCCTAGTGGAGAACTTGAAAATTAAAAATGTTGATATAAGCAGAAAAGTCTCTGAAACTGCTGTACAACCTTGACCTAGATTACCTAGAATTTTTGACCATGCTTTAGAATATTTAATAAGAGAAAGAAACACAGCTATAATGTTAATTTATTCACTTCAGGTTTACCACAAAAGAAATAGGCTTTCTGTGTCTTTTATTGGCTCACATTTATAGTCTTTTTTTTTCAAAGTACAAAATCAATGTTTCTAGAGTCAGTAGAAATAAAAGCATAATATGCTGGACTAAGAAATGAATAGTTTATATTCATGAGTTGTAAAAAATGTATAAGATAAACCAAAGTCAAAGAGAACAATCTTCTTACTTAATTACCATTCAAATGTCTTCACGTGTTTTTATTTTCCTCTTTGTTTCCTTAACACATGATTACTTTACATTCCAAACTAATCTAGACCCAGTTTAAAGATGCATTACAAACTAAAAACTTCTTCTTAGATGATACACATTAAATTTTGTATGTTTGAAATGTTTTGCTAAGAAATATGCATATCAGATGTATTTACAGATGATGCAAGAATTATTTCAAATAATCTTCTTAAAAGTATGAATGCATTAGCCTTCATATGACATGATAAAACCCACATTCTGGGACCAGCAGTTAGAACGTGTTTTCAACATACAATGGATCAAATATATACACATACGTATACACACCAGCAGTTAGAACGTGTTTTCAACATACAATGGATCAAATATATACACATACATATACACACGCATTTGTACAAAGACACAAAAATGACAGCTACACATATGCAAAAGTAAGTACAAAATAACTCATATTGCCCCAAATCATCTATTCCCATGAATACAATATGTCTACAAAGAAACTAAATGAGAAAAATATTTTAGAATTAATGAGTCTTTCTAAAAATGGAAGATTCATATCAGCACATTGCAAGATTCTCTAGTACACCAAACAAAATATGTGAAGAAACTATGAATGTTTGCTTCATGTATACTCTAATAATCGACTAATCAAAGTATGAGTTTAAAAACTAGCTAGGCACTGGTGGCTCACACTTGTAATCCTAGCTGCTCAGGAGGCTGAGATCTGAGGATCACAGTTCAAATTCGGCCCAGGCAGTAAAGTCCCTAAGACTCTTATCTTCAATAAACCACCCAAAAACCTGAAGTGGCACTGTGGCTCAAGTGGTAGAGTGTTAGCCTTGAGCTGAAGAGCTAACGGGTAGCGTCCAGGCCCGGAGTGCAAGCCTCACAACTGAAAATAAAAATAAAAAAAATAAAAACAAAAACAAAAAAAACAAAACCTAGATAGCACTTCCCAAGCCTAACAGAATCTTTACTTTCTATTTATGTAAAAAGGTGGACATACTACCACTTCATCAAATGACCATAACAACAACAGCAATCAAGGCCTAGTCAAAATTCAGATGCACATTACAGAACACATGAAACCCTGAAGGGCTACAGAACATAGCTCCATGATAGATCACTAGCTTGGCAAGCTGCCATCAACCGCCCCCCCCAAACCCAATAATAATAACAAGAGAAACATATTGTGTGGCAGGAAAATGAATTATTCATTCATTTTTGGAGAGTTAGTCACTTGATAAGAGAGAAGATGTGAACATTTTCTTGCCTGTTTCAGATTAAACAAGTTGGAAGAATTCAGTTTGAACAACTTGATAGAGAACTCATTAGTCTTCCCTGTGTGTTCCACTTTTGTGAGGGACCTAGGTGGAAACAATAGAACATTCCCACAAGTATCCATTCATATTATCTTACTATCTCATCCAGAAATAATGAGATAGTAAAGAAATCTTTTGTGTTTTCTTTTCCTTTACTGGTGCTACAATTTGAACACATGGCCTCATAATTTCTAGAAAGGCATACTACCACTTGTGCCATGCCTCCAAGATGAGATATATTGTTTCTTTTAAAAAAATTATTGTCAAGGTGATGTACAGAGGGGTTACAGTCACACAAGTAGGGTAGTACATTTCTTGTCAAACTTGTTACCCCTTTCTCATTTTTCTCCCTCTTTCCCTCTTCCCCATCTCCTCAAGTTGTACAGATCATTTTGAATATAATGTCTTGTGAGTATCGCTGTTGCATTGGTTCCCCCTTTGTCCTTTGTCTCACCATTTTTTGTTCCCCTTCCCTTCCCTAATTCAGATAATATATATACAATACCCAGGGTACCCAAATCAGGTACTGTGATAACAAGGGATAAGCCAAGGGGGTGGGGGGAGGAAAAACACAAAAGAAACAAGAAATCACACAGTACTTTAAAAATGTCAACAACAAAGAAAACCCTCTTCTGTTTATGTCTTGGAGTTCATTTTGCTTAGCATCATCCTCAATGGAAATATGTACATAGCAATTGATCTGTTCTTCTGCTAAGATTGTCCTAGACATATACTAATTATTACAAATAAGAGAAACCATGGGACCTATGTTTCTTAGAGTCTGGCTTACTTCACTTAATATGATTTTTTCCAAGTCCTTCCATTTCCTTCCAAATGGGGTAGTATTATTCTTTCTGATGGAAGCATAGAATTTCATTGCACACACACACACACACACACACACACACACACACATATATGCCACATTTTCTTGACCCATTCATCTACTGAGGGCCATCTGGGTTGCCTCCAAATGTTAGTTATGGTGAATAATGCTGCAATGTACATAGTTGTCTTGGTAGCCTTAGTATAACAAGTGGGCTAAAGACTTAAAGGGAGATTTCTCTGAAGGTGAATAAGAATGACCAATAGACACAGGAAGAAATGCTTAACATCTCTGATCATAAAAGAAATGCAAATCAAAACAACATTGAGATTCTACTTCCCCCCACTTAGGATGGTTATAATCAAGAAATCTAATAACAACACATGCTGGAGGGGATTTGGCCAAAGAGCAACTAGTATACTGTTGGTGGGAATGTAAACTTGTTCAACCTCTCTGGAAAGCAGTGTGAAGGTTCCTCAAAAGACGTCATATAGAGCTCGCCTAAGACCCAGCAATCCCACTTCTGGGCATTTACCCAAATGACCACAAACAAGTCCAAACTAATGCTACCAACACAACTATATTGTTTCTTAGGTGGATTCTTGTAACATTTTCAAATCTAATTATTTTCATAAAATAATTATACTTTGCCACATTCCTTTTCTCTACAATGTAGTTTTTTCCAGTCTTCCTCCTTTCTTGTTGTAAAATAATTTGTTACACAAACTTAAATCCCTGTGTTTGGTCCACAGTCTGCCTGAGTTCTTACTACATGCTGCCCACCTCAAATGCTTGCTTCTGACAACATGTATTGTAAAATACATCTAAGTAATTTATCTAACAAGTATAATTTACTTAGCACTTTCATTGTGTGATAAAAGTTTAGATTTTCTTCTCACTCATCCATGACAAGTTAAAACATACATTTGATGTTCTCAAATTCCCTAGCACTCATTATCACATTGTCAAAGTACTGTATGCACTCTTTGGGGTTTTTATTCCAAACTTTGACTGTCTTATCAACATAAACACCCTACTAGAAATTCAGCAAAATTACCATATTTGTATAAAATCCTATTTCTATAACAAAGTGTCAATCACTGTTTCTGCTCCTGTTTTTGTTGATATATATTAAATATTTCATTAGTTTGATATAATGGAGGATTTAGAAACTAAAACTATTCAGGACAGATACAGAAGGTTTAGGAAACACACTAAGTTAAGTTTTAAAATGTCACTACCCAAATCAAGAAAGGTGCCTCATATCTGTAATCATAGCTACATGGGTGACAGAGACCAGAGGATAGCAACTTAAGACCAGCTGGCCATAAAAGTTCATCAGGTTCCATCATACTTAATGACAGAGTGCCATGGGATGCACATGCTAAACCCAGCAACATGGGCAAACACATGTTGAAGAATAAGAATTCAGGACATAAAGCAAAACCTTATTTCACAAACAACCACTGCAAAAGGTTCTGTATATGTGCCTCTGTGATAGAGAGATTACCTACAAGTGTAGTACTGAATTGATTACACTACCACCAAAAAGAAAAAAAAAATTGCTATCAAGTTCTTACAAGCAGTGAGATAAAGACAATAAAGAAACATATTGGTTTAGGTAGAATCTAAATTATTCACCAAAAAAATCATAGTATTTTTGATTTATGAATTTTGAAATTTGATAGTTTTAACTTTTTGCTAATCGTGTGTATATTTTTAAAAAAATATTTCTCACATAAAAAAGAAATTAGAACCAGGTGCCAGTGGCTCATGCCTGTAATTCTAGCTACCCAGGAGGCTGTGATCTAAGGATCTTGATTCAAAGCTATCTTGAGCAAGAACACCCATGAGACTCTTATATCCAAGTAACCTCCAGAAAAACCAAAAGTGGCGCTGTGGCTCAAGTGGTAGAGCACTAGCCTTGAGTTGAAGAGCTAAGGGATAGTGCCCAGGCCAAGTTCAAGCCCATTACTGACAACAAGAAAAAAGAAAAAATAATAAGAAAGAACTATGTCCTCATGTACACATCTCCTCTCAAATAACAATGATAGCACATTTATCTCTTAACAATACATATTCCATTATGCAAAACTATTATGTCTCTTCCAAAATTATCATGTTGCAAAAGTGATACATTTGTGACAACCCAAATATTTGAATGAACGAATATACTTTTATGCACTTACTTAAAGTAGATTGTAATGTTTAGTTATTTATTGAAATAGTCAATACATTTTCCAAACACCCTAGGTAAATATTTTAGAAATTTCTATACAACTTAAATGTTTCAGGAAGTGTAATCAATATTATTTCATATAAGTAGAAAGTAAGAGACATCACACTAAGCATCTAGAAGTACAATCTTTCTTCCAATAAAATAATAGTAACATTTTGTCCCAGATAATATCTTTCTGTAACTGAACAGATGGTTCTAAAGAGGAAAGTAATATTTGCCAAATAGATTACCAAACTCCGAGATAATCATTTATTGCTTTATGAAATAAGTTATAGATAAATATGCTGAGCACTGGAAGAGTTGTATTTCTCATCAAAATAGAACTTTTATTCTCCTTTATAATGAATAATATTAGTAAAAATCAATTACAATATAAAATTAGTATACCTGTAGGTTTTTAATTTTTCTTTAGATTTAATTATAAGAAACATATCAAAGCTCATAATTGTCATATATTTCATGTGTTTATAATGAAAACACTAAAATTATATATTCAAAATCTAAAAGTTTCAGTTGTTAGATGTCAAAAATCTGTACAGAATAATTTTGAAATCTGCACACATTTTTATTCATTTTTAAATGAAAATTTAAAAGATGTGTATTTTTCTGCAATGGAAATAGCAGTAAACCTGGAGAAATCACACTATTAAATTAGCTAGTCACAGCAGAACAAATACTGCACAATTTCATTTACATGAAATATATTTTTGCATAAGGGACCTAATAAAGTCATGTTTGTAGGAAGAGTGGAATGGCATTTGTCAATATTTTTCCCAGTTAACAACTTTTTATTTTATTTTTAATATTTTTATTGTAAAAATACTGTACAGAGGGGTTACAATTACATGAGTAAGGTAATGAGGAGTTGATTCTGGTGCAGGGTGATATATAAGGATCTAGCTTTAGTTTTCTACAGGGGTTTAACCAATTTTGTTAGCACCATTTACTAAAGAACCTGTCTTTCTTCCATTTTACTTTTTTAGCTCCCTTAGGTAGCTCTATGTCTGTGGGTTCATTTCTGGGTCTTCCATTCTATTCCATTGGTGCTCAGGTCTGTTCTTGTGCCAGTACCAAGCTGTCTTGATTACTATGGCTTTTTAGTAGAGTTTGCAATTTGGTATTCATATTCCTCCAGCACTGTTCTTTCTGCTAAGGATTGTTTTTGCTATTTGGGGTCTTTTATTATTTAATATGAATTTTTGGATTGCTCCTTCTATTTCATTGAAGAATGAGGTTGGAATATTGATAGGTATCACATTGAATTTGTAGATAGCTTTGGAAATATTGCCATTTTCATGATGTTAACTCTCCCAATCCAGGAGCATGGGAGGTTTTTCCACTTCCTTGATTCTGCTTTAATTTCCTTTTTTAGGTTTTCAGTTTTCATCATAGAGATCCTTCTCTTCCTTAGTTAAGTTAACTCTTAGGTAATTTATTTTTTGTTGGGCTATCACAAAAATGAGTTACTTTCCTGATTTCAGCTGTGCACTTCTCATTGTTGGCATACAGAAAAACCATTCATTTTTGAGGGCTAATCTTGCTACTTTGCCAAAGTTTCGAATCAGCTTGAGTAATTTGGGAGTGGAGTCCATGCGATTCTTTAAATACAAGATCATGTCATCTACAAAGAGGGAGAGTCGTACTTCATCTTTCCCTATTTGGATCCCCTTTATGTTTGCATCTTGTCTTATTGCTGTAGCTAGGCATTCTAATATGAAATTGAAGAGAAGAGGAGAGGGTGGACATCCTTGTCTTGTTCACTGCCTTTCCTCATGGGACTGGCTTTGAACAGTAATGCTCAAATCTCAACCTCTTGAGTAGCAAGGGTTGTAAGCATAAGCCACCAGTGTGGGACCAAGCAAAGCTATTTATTTTTGTTGAATGAGGACAATAATGGATGGAATATCAACTTATTCTTTCACTATAAATGAATATAATGGAAATAAATTATATAGAAATAATTGATATGCCTTCTCTCATATTATTTCTAAATTGAATTTGTTAACTTATTGAAAATATTCAAAGTTTTAGCATGCTTCATGAATAAATGTAACAAACTATACACATGTGTTTGGCTTTTATTAACAAATTCTAATAACAAATTCTAATTGTTTCATTGAGTTTTATATACATTTTTTAAAAAGTTTGTAAACCATGGATCCTAGGTTTATTTGAGTATGGCTTACTTCACTTAATATGATTTTTTTTCAGGTATCCGTTTCTTTATGAATGGGCAACATTATTCTTTCTGATGGAGACATAGAATTCACATATATGTGTGCATATATATATATATATATATATATATATATATATCACACTTTCTTCATCCATTCATCTACTGAGGAGCATCTGGTTTGGTTCCATATCTTAGCTAAAATAAATAATGCTTCAGTGAATATTATTGTGCTGGTAGCTTTAGTATGGCCTTTCTTGTGATTAATTTGGATAAATTAATCCAGGAGTGGGATTGCTGCATCATAAGGGAGTTCTATGTTTAGTCCCTTGAGGAAACTCATACTGCTTTACAGAGTGGTATAACTAGCTTACATTCCCACCAACAGTGTAGTAGTGTTCTCTTTGGGCCACATCCCCACCAGCATCTATTATTATTTGTTTTCTTGAAAATGACCATTCTAACTGGCATGAGGTGAAATCTCAATGTGGTTTGATTTGCTCCATATTTTCTCTCATTTGTAATAATTAGTATATATCTAGGATAGTCCCAGCAGAGGATCACAATAGCTCAATGGTTATATTTGTATAACCAAATAAAATTATGCTAATTGAAATGAACAAGACATAGAAAGAGCAGGTGCTTTTTTGGTTGTTGATCTTGTTGTTGTCAATGTACTGTATCAAGTTCTTTCTGTTTTATTCCATTTGTTACCCCTTGGTTTATCCCTGACTATCACTGTGTTTGATTCTGATACCCTGTGTATTGTATATAATTAATTGATTTGGGGAAGGGAAGGGGTATAACAAAATGGTGAAACAAGGACACAGGATGACCGAATGCAACAGTGATACTCACAAGACACTATATTGACAATAAATGTTACAACTTGGTGGAGGGGAGGAGTGGGGGAATAGTGAGAGAAAAATGAAGGAATGGGTAACAATAGTCAACAAGAAATGTACTTATTACTTTACTGTAACTGTAAACCTTCTGTACAGCACTTTTACAATGAAAATAAATAAATAAAAGATTAAAACAAAGAAGGAGGATATAATGCTTGATAAGAAATGTACTCATTATCTTGTCCATGTAATTGTAACTCCTCTGTATAGTATTTTCACAATTAAAAAAAGGTTAAAAATGTTTAGAAGTATCATAACCAAAGCATACAGGAGAACCACTCTGTAAGAAAGGTAAGAGGTTTGATATTAATAATGCTAATCTTGCTGGGTGCAGTGGCTCATGCCTATAATCCTAGCTACTCAGGAGGCTGAGATCTGAGGATTGCAGTTCAAAGCCAGCTGGGGCAGGAAAGTCTGTGAGACTTTTATCCCCAGTAAACCACCCGAAAACTGAAAGTGGTGCTGTGGCTCAAAAGGTAGAGAGCTAGCCATGAGCTAAATAGCTGAGGGACAGTGACAATAATAACAATAATATTAATATTAATATTAATATTAAATAGCAGTAAAATGCATCTCTGACTTTAAATATGTAAGTTACATGTTGGAACTCTTATCATGGAGTTTGAGTTGCATAGCAAAATGAACTCTGATAAAATATCTGGTTTCATCAAAATTTGTTTGGTAGTGAATGGATGGTAATAAGTAAAATAAATTTAATATGATCAAACACTGGCTGATATAAACCTGATAAGAAAAGAAATCTCTGCAGAAGAAACCTACGAACACTATTAAATGATGTTAGAGGTTTTAAGACACCCTTGGGAATTTTTTCTCCATATGCCTCCTCTTCCAGGAAAAGCAAAGAAAGAAAGAAAAAAAGAACAAGACTTTCTTAAAACTTCATAATGGTATAATTTATTGAGAAAAGTTACAGGAGTATTTTCTTTTTAAATTAATTTTAATCTGATACATGCAAGCATAAAATGTATCTTTATTTGGATGAGAGGCATTCCAGAAAATGTATTCTGTGGAGTTTCAATAAGGTTTAACAGATCTGTCTCTTCTCATGTATATATTACTATTAAAATATTCAAATCAAAGCATTGATGGTGTGTGCCTGTAATCATAACTATTCAGGAGGCTGAGATTGGAGGATTGTGGCTCAAAGCCAGCCCAGGAAAGAAAGTCTGTGAGACTTTTAATCTCTAATAAGCCAACAGAAAACTGAAAGTGAGGCTGTTCTTAAAGTGGTAGAGTGCTAGCCTTGAGCAAAAAGGCTCAGGGACAATGACCAGGCCCTCAGTTCAAGCCCCGAGACTGACAAAACACTACTACTGCTGCTACTACTACTACTACTACTATGAATAATAACAATAATGATAATAATAACAAATAAGATAAGATAAAATATTCACAAGCAACTTTAGTAGGCTTTTGAAATGTGCATTATTGTCAATACTCATTTTACTGTGTAATAGCAGATCAGAACTTATCATTGTAATTTATTACCCATTGATCAACCTCACCCAGATAATGCCCTCAATCTACTCTATACCATCCAGTTAGAACTAAAAAATGTTTTGTTGTTTTTTTTAGTTTTTGTTTTATTTTTCTTTTTTCTAAACTCCTAGGAGATGAGCATTTTAATCTTTTACATATTAGAGAAACCATGTGACATTTCTCCTCATTGCTTTCTTTCACTTAATATAATGATTCCACTCAGGAGCTCATTCTTTAAGTGCTCATATTTGACACCATACAAGATTAATGGTTCAAATATGGCATATTGAAGAATAAACAGCTGCAATGATTTTCCTCTGCAGTGTGTTGTAAAATTTAACACATTGAAAAGAATATACAATGTCAGTCCAGTAGATTCATGGTAAGTGGCTGTCTGATAGCCACTAGAGAATTTATGTCAAACTATTCTGATTTAATGTGTACATATTCAAGTCTGGGTTAAGCAGTTACTAGGATCAAAATAGAGTCATGACATAATGAGAATAATGTTGCTGAAAAATAATGAGCCTGACAGACAAAATAAAATTTAACAAATTGGAGAAAATATAACTGCTTTTTCAAGATGATGATTACAGCTTGCTTTACAGGTACACAATCTGCATAGCAACACAAGTTTCCACACCCTGAAGGGTCTGGTCCAAGGTCTGCTGTGCTGTCATTGCCTTCTTGAAATACTTATTTCTGAAAAACATACCTCTTAACTCCAAATATAAATTTGATAAAAAGAGAGAATGCTAACCTAAAAATAAGAAGAGAAAAATCATTTTATACATGAGCAGTTCTACCTATTTTTCTCTTCTGAAGCCTAGTATTTCTTTTTTTTAATTTTTAAGTTCTTTATTTTTTATTTTTAAATAAGTTTTTTATTGTGAAAATACTGTACAGAGGGGTTATAGTTACATGAGAAAGCTATGGTATTTATAAGGCTACATCAACAAAAGAGATTTTGGTTCAGCCTAACTCCAAGCAACTCCAAAGAGTGGGAGAACACTGAAAATACATTCAGATAATGTTTAGAGTTCTCTCAGACTGGTTATCACAAATAGCACTTATGGAAACTTTAAAACAGGAATAGATTTAGAAATAGATCCTGAGACAGATCCAGTCTTAATCCTCTCCTTAATCTTGGTAATGACCCTGCACTAGAAATAGAGGATGTGATATTAAAACAAAAGCTGAAATAGAAATTATCCCATAGTCACGTCTCATGGTCAAATTCTCATTGACCAATGTGAAACAGACTTAGAAAAAAAAGTACAAAATATGTTTCTAAATTCTCTGATGTTTTTCCTGACCATTAGTCAGATGGCCCTATTTTAGTTACCATAGATCAGAAGGGACATTTCTAGATACAGTATGGTGGGAAAAAACTACAGAAAAAGAATAGTTAAGAGATTCAGGTAAAAATAACATCACTATACAACAAAGTTTTCCATATCTAAACTGGCAAGGGGAAATGTCCCTTTGCAAGGAATATGCCCCAACCAACACAATGATTTCAGTGTTTGGGCCTCCAAAATTATAAAAACATGAGTGTTGTTTTAAGCCACACAGTTTAATGTATTACAGCAGTTATTAGAATCTAATATACCCATATTCTATGGTTGCTTTACATCTTATAATTAATTATGAAGAATTGTACTCTTCTGTTTTTGAATAATTTAAGAAAAACTGCTATTCTTTAAATGCTTGGTAGAATTCAGTAATGAAGTCACTCGGCCTTGGGGTTGTCTTTGATAGGAGACATTTAATTTCAGATTCAATCTCATTACTCATTTCATCTCAATGAACAATTTGCATATGACATACATTTAAAACAGAAATTGAATAAAATAATATAAAAGATGCTTTTAAGACATTAATTATTTAGAAACAATATGAATGGTAAATAACTTATACAGAGGCCCTATGTTATGCATTCATATTGTAATAATCTTTGCCTCAATAAGGTTTAAGCAATTACATGTGTTTTATTAACCACCAAAATTTTAAAGTAAGATAGTTGCCAAGTCAATGTTGTCTCACAATGACTAAAGACTAGAGAAGTCATCATATGAGCTGAATAAGTAAGCTTTTTTGTTTAACTACAAGGATTTTATTTCACCTACAAAATACAGTGTTTGGGGATGAGAAAAATTTCAGCCACGTAATGGCAAGGAATGCATTTGGAACTGTAGAGTAAGATAAATTAATATAAACAGTCATATAATGAGACACCCTTATTGAAACTGATGCAATTTCATATCCTCTTACAGGCTGCAAGTGTTAATCCAGGCATCATTTTCTGCTTTCAATGCTGCTACTACATCAACTTGTCACCCAAATAACTGTAATTAAGCATTCTCTCTAGTCGCTGATTACAGCCTGCTGATGAACATTCCCGCTGGATTTAGCGGCCTTTCTCATAACATCTACAGTAATCATCACATATTATAATGTCTTTTTTGCTGAAGACTTCTAAAATAATCTAAAATTTAAATTGAACAGTCTTTTGATTATTGCAATTTAAAGTTCAACAAGTATTTAATCAGAAAGGTGTAAGTATCTTATCATTGACATCTACTAAGCAATAGGATAATATATATCCAGAGCTATAAGTACTTAAAGTTTTTGGTCATTGATCCATGTTATTTTAAAAATTAACATCAGTGAGTAATCTAGAAAAAAATATTCTTCAAAGGTGGCAGGCTAACAAAGCTGATATATTTGTGAAGTAGAGGTTAACAATTTCCAAATGACACATTCCGAAGACTCTAAGGTGTGCATAGTAAAGTGCATAACACCTCTGAAATTTGAATCACAGAAAAAAATCACTGAGCTTGTACTGAAGTTATTATTTAATATTCATAGACCAAAAGAGAGATGGCAATTTTTTTCAAGTATAAATGCCAGGGCATATGCAGATTTTAGTAAGACTGATTTTAGGCCCAGAAGAATTACTACACAAGCCCCATAGGTTGCTGAAATCACTCATTCACTATCTCTCTCTCTTTTTTTCTCTCTCTCTCTCTCACACACACATACACACATTCACTCTCACATGAACACTCATATGTACATGCATATCCTTAACTATTAAAAAAACCTCCAGTACTTGAGATGGGGACCAAAAATCTTGTGTGCTCCTAGCCCATACTATTAGTTAGTTTCCAGGATATTGATTTTCCACAATGGTGACTTAAAACAAAAGCAACTAGTTATAATTGCTACAAAGATGCATGGTTTTTTACCACCAACAGAAAACAAAGGAATGAAGCTCCATCACAAAATATTTATGAAGCATATGTGAAGCCCTGGATTTGATCCCAGTACAAGTAAAAAGACAGCAGCAACAGCAGCAGGAAAAAGGAGAGGAGGAGGAAGAGGAGCAGGAGGAGGAGGAGGAGGAAGAGGAGGAAGAGGAGAGGAGGAGGAGGAGGAGGAAGAGGAGGAGGAAGAGGAGCAGGAGGAGGAGGAGGAGGAAGAGGAGGAGGAAGAGGAGCAGGAGGAGGAGGAGGAGGAGGAGGAGGAGGAGAAGGAGGAAGAGGAGGAAGAGGAGAGGAGGAGGAAGAGGAGGAAGAGGAGGAGGAGGAAGAGGAGGAAGAGGAGGAAAGAAGAATAAGAAGCCAAATACTCATTTGTAGGATGAGAAAAACTTAAATTTACTTACATAAACATATTCTATTAGTTGATCTACACATCACATTATTTTTACTCAACCTACATGACTGGTTTATCATTTTGAATGACTCTAAAAACTATGCTCACTAGAATAAAAAAACTTCATCAAGAAAGCACTTCAAAGTACATGAATAGAATATTTACAAATTTACATGAATATTTATTATTAAGACTATATCAGAAAAGCAGAATAACTTGGAGATTACATACTATATTCTCATTATAAGAATTGTTCATAACATTACCAAGACCAAACTCTAATGGCTAGTGTGTTGGAGGCCCAGGAATTTGATGTCCCAATTTAAAGACTATCAAACTGTAATAGGCCATGTGTCAATAAAGGCCTGAGACATTCTGAATTAGACTGCTGAACATTCTTTTTATTTCATTCTATTATTACTATCTTTAAGTAGTTGTACAAAGGAGTTGCCATGGAACAAAGCAAATTTGAAATGTTAGTAAAGCAAAATGTGCTGGAGAATATAAGAATGCCTACTAAAAGTATTTGGCCTTGAGTTTTAATCACAATTCCTTTTCCTTCCTTATGTGTACCTGATTTTTGATAATAGTGTAGGACAAAATTCAGTATTCAACTTAGCATTTGTTTGTTTAGAGATATGTTGGAAATGGCTTTAAAATATAAAAAGTTAATTTTTATTCTGAAGGCCTTTTTATGAAGCAGGCAAGATACACATCTCTTCTTCACAGATTTAAATATTTTTGTAATTACTTCAATTTAAAGTAATGTGTTAATTTTACTATTTCAGTTGACTTTAAGATCCAGAGAGGAAATATGTTTATTTTGGTAGCTTTGCCCACACAGTGACTGTGTAGTAGTAAAGGCTTCAGTTCATTTCAACTCTTTAATTTCCCATAATACAACAGAAAAGAGCAGAAGCAGAAGAAATCAATCCCAACTTATCCCTTGTCGAATATCAGCAAACACAATGTCACAAAACCAATGTGAAGAAATGGAGTATAGATTTTTTGCTGACATTTTTAAAGTGTTTGTGTCAAAGTATTTTTCTAATACAGAAAAAGGGATCGCTTGGCAAAATAAAGCACATGTTTCTTTTAAACTGTTGTGTTGGCTATTTAGGCTAATTTTAATAGCTTCTCTTCCTTATAAATTTCTAATCTAATATGATCTGGTTAGATTCAGCCCTTGAATTATGAAAATGTACACAAAAATAAATTTAGCATAAACATGGAAAACTTGAAAGGACCTTTTTAAAAAGTTAGGGGTTGATTTCGTAGATACAAAAAGAGGTATTTTTTACTAAACATGTTCAAATGCAGATTTAGAAAGGTCTGATTCATTTTTTCTTCTCTGATAATATATTTTTGTTTTGTTTTGTTTTTACTGGTTGGTCATGAGGCTTGAACTCTGGGCCTGAGCAATGTCCCTCAGCTGTTCAGCTCAAGGCTAGCACTCTATCACTTGAGCCACTACACCACTTCTGGTTTTCTGAGTGGTTTATTGGTGATAAGAGTCTCATGGACTTTCCTACAGGTGCTGGCTTGAACCATGATCCTCAGGTCTCAGCCTCCTGAGTAGCTAGGATTACAGGCATGAGCCACCGGCGCCTGGCTGATATTACATTTTTATTTTAAAGAACTTGAAATAAAAGTGTAGTTTGATTCATTTTATAATATACTATTAATTTTTATTAATAGTGGAATGCAATAATATATTTGTAAAATTAAATTTTACCTGCTTGTGAATAATTATTTAATAATTTTCTCAATGTTTTTATTTTCATTAGTTTAATTGAAGACCTAAAATTAATAGGTACATTTGATGAATATATAATTATGTATGATACAAGGGACCTTGGAAATGAATGACTGATTAAAGGGTTCTGGTGCAAGAATAGTGTTAATTGACTGTAGATTGATTGCTATGGAAAAATGAATTGAATGATGTAAAAATTCTGAGACTGCTAACTGGATTAAAATGCCCCAAATTTGGACATTTGAACATCAAGAGAAATTATAAAATTAAGAATCAAAATATCATTGATATCCTGCTAACTGTACCTCGTGTTTATAAGGCTAGTTACTTAGGAGGCTGAAAGCCATTGGATCATAGTTCAAAGCCAGCATAGAGAGAAAAGTCCATGAGACTCTATCTCCAAATAACCAGCAAAAAGCAGTTGTAGAGGTATGGTTCAAGTGGTAGTGCCAATCAAAAAATCAGGCCCAAGAGTTCAAGCCCCTGAGTTTAAAGCCCTGTACCATAAAAAATAAATGAGATTCTCTCTAAAAATAAGCAGTAGAAAAGCTTCTGGAGGGATGTTTCAGCAGAAGAGCATCTACCTGTGTTGTCTCTTGATTTGGAAATTCTTTCCTTTGATATTTGGGAAAAAGTAAGTTCATTCAATCTAATTTGGGAATTTTGCTCTTACTTCCTGAAATATTGAAGCCCTATTGTAGAAGCTGTTCCCTGTGATTGTATCTTCCAGTGATTCTTTATGCATCCATATGGTAGTTCAATATTTCATGTCTTACATTACGGTTTCTGTCCCAGTTTGAATTGATTTTAGTACATAACAAGAAAGTAGAGCTAATTCATATGAGGAATAGTTTGTAGTTAAATGTTCAAGAGAACAGGTTATTGTATTTACTTTGCTAGCTTAGAGTGGAAGAGCTCAGGGATAGAGCCCAGGTCCAGAGTTCAAGACCCACTACCTACAAAAAAAAAAAAAAAAGAAAATGAAGAAACAATATTTCAAAAAAGAATGTTTCAGAAAATTAGAATTGGCAAGGAATTTTCAGAGATCATCAAAGCACAGATAAACATTCTTTTTTTAAAAAAATAAGGTTTTTATTGTGAAAATTCCATACAGAGGGGTTACAGTGACATGAACAAGGTAATGAGTACATTTATTTTTTTTATTGTGAAAATACCATACAAAGGGGTTAAAATTACATGGGCAAGGTAATGAGTATGTTTCTTATCAAGCATTGTTGCCTCCTCCTTTGTATTTCCCCTACCATCCCTGCCCTCCCATCTCCATTACTGCACACCCCCACCCCACTGGCAAAGTTGTAAACTTCATTTTTTCGACATAATGTCTTGTATATCTCATTGTTGCAGTGGGTCCACCTGTATCCTTACTTAAACAATTTGTTTTTTCCCTTCCCCTTTCCAAATTAAACCAACATCAAATACAGTAAAAACAGGGGTTATACTGCTGGGCAAGGACATACAAAGCAACAAAGAAATATCTTATAAATATGTTAGAAACAATAGCAAGAAAGAAAAAAGGTTAGAGTCCTTATCTTTGGGTTCATTTCACCTAACATCAACTTATCTGACCTTTTCTGCTTGTCTCAAACATATAATAGTTATTGCAAATAAGGGAAACCGTGAGACCTATGTTTCTTTGGGCCTGGCTTACTTCACTTAATATAATTTTTTTCCAAATCTTCCCATTTCCTAACAAAGGGGGCAATGTTATTCTTTCTGATGTAGGCATAGAACTCCATTGTGTATAAATACCACATTTTCTTCATCCATTCATCTACTGAGAGACATAGAGAGCCCACGGATTCGGAGAAGATCTTCACTAGCCATACAATGGACAAGGGTCTCATATTTAAAATATACCTGGAACTCAAAAAATTAAATCCCCCAACAACAAATCCTCAAAGAAACAATTGCTTAATAAATAAGTGGGCTAATGACTTAAAGAGAAACTTCTCTGAAGTGGAAAGAAGGATGGCCAATAGACACATGAAGAAATGCTCAACCTCTCTAGACATAAAAAAAATGCAAATCAAAACAACATTGAGATACCACCTCACCCCAGTTAGAATGGCTATAATCAAGAACTCTAATAACAACAGATGCTGGAGGGGATGTGGACAGAAGAGAACCTTACTGCCTTGTTGGTGGGAGTGTAAACTTGTTCAACCACTTTGGAAAGTAGTATGGAGGTTCCTCAAAAGACTCCACATAGAGCTCCCCTATGATCCAGCAATCCCACTTTCGGGCATTTACCAAATGATCACAAACAAGACCATACTAAAGCTACCAGCACAACTATGTTTATTGCAGCATTATTTACCATAGCTAAGATATAAGTACATTTCTTATCAAGCATTTTTGCCTTCTCCTTTGTATTTCCCCTACCATCCTTGCCCTCCCATCGCCACCACTGCACCCCCCACCCCACCGGCAAAGTTGTAAAGTTCATTTTTCGACATAACATGCTGTACACCTCATTGTTGCAATGGGTCCACCTGTATCTCTATTTAAACAATTTGTTTTTTCCCTTCCCCTCCCCAAATTACACCAACATCAACTACAGTGAAAACAGGGGTTATACCGTGGGGGAGGGACATACAAAGCAAAAAAAAAATCACCTTATTGGGAGGGGATGTGGACAGAAGGGAACCTTAATCCATTGTTGGCAGGAATGTAAACTTCTTCAACTACTTTGAAAGTAGTATGGAGGTTCCTCAAAAGAGAAAATTCCCCTATGACCCAGCAATCCCACTTTGGATCATTTATCCGGATGATTACAAACAAGACTGTACTAAAGCTAGCAGCACAACTATGTTTGTTGCAGCATTATTTACCATAGCTAAGCTATGGAACCAACCCAAATGCCCCTCAGTAGATGAATGGATCAAGAAAATGTGGTATATAACACAATGGAATTCTATGCCTCCATCAAAAAAATGACATTGCCCCATTTGTTAGGAAATGGAAAGACTGAAGATATTATATTAAGTGAAGTAAGCCAGGCCCAAAGAAACATAGGTCCCATGGTTTCCCTTATTTGCAATGACTAGTATATGTCTGAGACAAGCAGAAAAGGTTAGATAAGATGATTTTAGGTAAAGTGAACCCCAAGATAAGAACACAGGACAGGTAAGCATTCTTGTCAATTGGGATTTCATGAAGTTAAAATGTTTCTGCACAGAAAAGAAAGCAATCACAGAATTCACCTGACAAGTAGTTTATTTCCAAAATGTATAAAGAATTCAACCTATCAATAAAATGAAAAATTATAGCCCTATTAAAATGTCCAATAGACCTGAATAGATTTTTCAAAATATGGCATAGTAAAAATAATTAGCAAATTTAAAAAATGATCAACATCACTAATCATCACTTGAGAAATGCAGACTTAGACCAACAGAGTAACCAAACACTGTCTGTAAGGAGAGAAAATGGACACTTTTATATTCTTAGAAAATGTAAGTTAAGTGTAGTCAATCTGGAGAATAATATCTTTATTTATTTTTAATGAAAGTGGAGTTTCAACATGATCCAGTAATTTCACTCCTGAGTTTACACTCAATCAAATAAGTTCCATAGGTTGAAGAGATATTTACATACAGCAATATTCATTGCTGTGTAATTCAAAATGGCAAGATTAAGTTAGAAGTTGAATGGATATAGAATATAGTATATATGGAATAAATTGATTATGGTTGTATACTGTACATTAAAGAGACCCAACTGCATTCATCTGTGACAACACAGATGAAGCTGAAGACATTAGATTAAGTGAAATTAACCAGACACATAAAAGTGATTACTGTTTATTTCAATTATCTGTGGACTCTAAAATGATGATATCCCCAAAGTTGAGAGTAGATAGCTGCATACCAGAGATGAGGTACATTGGAAATACTGCTGAAGGGTAAGATAGAAGCAAATTCAAGAGATCATATTATTATATTTAATAATATGTTATTTCCCAAAACATGCACATGACAAAGTATCCTTACTAGAAAGATAACTATGCAATGCATGTATTAAATATCTGGATTTATTCATTGTGAAATTGCTGATTTTATGTTCAAGTATTTCTGTTTCATAAAAATCTACCAGAATGTGTGCTAAAATGACCATGGTATTATTCATTCCCACCATCCATGTATGTTTCTTGTTGTTTCCTACCTTCCCTATCATTTGGTGATGTCAGTGTTACTATTATTTGCATTTCCTGGATTGTGAATTTTTGAACCAGATTTTAAGTGATAGTTTCTCAAAGATCTTTTGTTCTAGTTTTAAAGAGAGTTATTTGTTTTCTTGTTAGTTTCCAGGTTTTTTCAATTTGATTTTGATGAAGAAAAATTTAAACAATGGGGCTAACATCATCTAAGAATTCAATCTGTGTTGTCAAAATAAACTAAAATTCCAAAAGACACATAGAAAACAAAACCCCCAATACTCAACAATTGTCATGCAACACTACCTACCTTTCCAAACACTATTATTTAATACATTTGACATGAATTTATATTCTTAAATTAAAAATACCTTGAGAGTGTGGCATGTATAAAATTTATTTTTTAAAAGCATGAATAATATAAATTTCTAGTTAAGTATCTTAATTTTTGGAGCTGGGAAGGTGGCTCAGTGGTATAGCGCTTGCCTTGCATGCATGAGGCCCTGGGTTCGATTCTTCAGCACCCCATAAGCAAAAAGAAAAAAAGCCGGAAGTGGCGCTATGGCTCAAGTGGTAGAGTGCTAGCCTTGAGCTGAAGAGCTAGAGGACAGCGCCCAGGCCCAGAGTTCAGGCCCCACGACTGGACCCCCCTCCAAAAAAAAAGTATCTTAATTTTTATGATCCTTTTTATTGTTGCTTTGGAAGTTCTTGGAAATGTTTGTTACTAAATATATTTGTTTCATCACAATTTCCAAAACAAGGCTAGAGCTTTATCACTTGAGTCAGTCATACTCCACGTTTTTATTTTTGTTAATTGGAACTGAGTCTCATGGGTGTGGTCCTCAGACCTCAGCATCCTTAGTAGCTAGAATCCAGGCATGAACCCCCAGTGCATAGCTAATTCTTAGGGATTATTAAAAGTGATTTTGAAGAGTTGCTCCTCTCCAGTTTGACACTCATGATAAAGTAAAAAAACAAATCACTTAAATATTTTTAAATTGGCTTGGCTTTTACCAAAAAAAAATAGAACTATATTTCATCTTTTACAAGTAAGTTACTTAAGATGAAGTTATCTAAATTCAATTTGCATTTACTATGAAAAAAGATAGATATCAGCTGGTATTTGGATTTATTAAGAATTAAATATGCTGCATCACCATAACCAAGATCTGAAATCATTGAGGTCTATGAGTAGGTCAGAAAAATGTGGTATACATACACAATGGAAATTTATTCATCCATTAAAAAGAATGATATTGTACGATTGGCGGGGTGGGGGTTGGGGTGTGGAGAAGGGAAGGGATGGGAAGGGGAAACAAAGGAGGAGGCAACAATGCTTGATAAGAAACGTACTCACTATCTTGCCCATGTAATTGTAACCCTTCTGTCTGGTATTTTCACAATAATAAAAAAAAAAAAGAAAAAAAAAAGAAATCAAAAGACCTGAAACAATAAGTCAGGCCCAGGGAGACAGAGGATGCATTTTTTCTCTTAAATGTGTGGAAGCTAGATTTATTTTATAAGCAAATACAGGAAAAAAGAATCAAACATGATGTTACAGCTCAAATGCACATGTTAATCTAAAATAGGAGAATATAATTTATTAGGACATCAAAACAATGCCTTTAATTGTTTTCTTCATTTCTAAGACTTGCAGAGTAGACTTGTATAGCTGTACATGCATCCTATTAGGGCTAATTGAAAATAGACGACGCAATTAACCTGCATCTTAGTAACATCCATTAACACTTAATGTCGAAGTCTAATCCCAATAAAAAGAGTTTCAGATTGGAAAGAAATGTGGTGAATAATTCAAATTCATCTGATTTTCTCTTACTGAGTAAATTAAAGAAATGAAAAGCTAATAAGACATCACCTAAAGCAAAAATTAGATCATTTTCTTTCTTAATCTTTGCTTTTTTTCTCAGTTAATTTCCATTTCATAACTCTATAGATAACTCAATGATTCTAGGTATTTAGACAAAATACAGCAGAAATGAGCATGTGTCCATGAAATAAATAAGATATCAAAGCAAAAGAGTAAAAGTTAATATGTAAAATCTCATTGAAAAGAAATTGCCTTGATAATTTTATCAATGCCTTAAAAAATTAGAAAAAAATACATTTTTATCATTATTAAATTTCTTAGTGCCACTGCTTTTAATCTAAAAATATGATCATGTCATGAGATTTTTGTTTTGTAAGTCTTTAAAGTGTTTTATAAGCTATAATTAATTTACTTAAAAAGATGCAATGTTTAAATTACATATTACTGAGTACTTGGCTCAAGGGATAGGGCATTTGCCTGTCAATCTCCAATACTGCTAATATGTAAACAAATGAAGTAAAGGCCACACATACTTGCAACACTCTTTTTTTAAAACTAGTAGTGACATCTCTACACATGCTTTTTTATGTTTTTTTTTTATTGTAAAAATAGTGTACAGAGGGGTTACATTTTCATGAATAAAGTAATGAGTACATTTCCTATGGAGCATTCCTCTGTTTTTCCCCTACCATCCCTTCCCTCCTCACCTTCCCTACAACTCCCTCCCCGCTTCCTGTTGTAAAGTTCATTTTCAACATTGTGTCTTGTACATCTCATTGTTACAATGGGTCAACCTGTATCCTTATTACAGCATTTTGTTTTATCCCTTCCCCTCCCCAAATTAGAAAAATGTATATACAAGATGCAGGGCACCAACATCAAATACAGTGAAAACAGGGGTTATACTGGGGGAAGAACATACAAGAGAAACAAAAAAAAATCACGTAGTACATTTTAGATACATTAAAAACTGTAGTAAGAAAGAAAAAACAAAGGAGGAGGTAACAATGCTTAATGGGAAATGTACTCATTTTTCTCACTTATGTAACTATAACCTCTCTGTACATTATTTTTATAATAAAAAACATATAAAATTAGTTCTTTCCGATTTTACACTTGGCTCTTATTTGCAAAATTTGGAGGTAATTTGAGATGGAGATACGGAAGGACTTTGAGCTAGATGAAACTGAGTCATTAATTGATAACATGGAACTAATGAAGCCAAACAGATTCCTTATTCATTAATAATAATAAAAAATTTCCTGCCTTAACAACTCATTGCCTACCTAGACACACCTATGCAGTATAAAGGGTATAGTCTTTAGGGTGATTAGAAAATCAAAAGAGGTAAATTCTATTTAATAATAAATGCATCTATATACAAAAATAGCCAATTTCATGATTATGGGTAGATAGGAGAGTAAAGTATAAAAATTAAAACAGACTGTAGAAGGGAAAAATAAGGAAAAGATGTGAACCTTAATAAATGGGTGATGAGTTATACAGCTATGCAAAAAAAACAGAATTCCTTGTGAAAGGGGAAGTAGCATTTAAGTAGGATAAAATATTCATCAGAATAAAACATGTCTCCCCTCTGCCACGATGTTTTATGACAAGTGCAGAGGTTGGGAAGTTAGTTTTACTTTATGTGTCTCCAAAGAACAGAATCGATGACTGGAGTTACAGTGGAGTAGGTTTAGCTCATTTGGATGGAGTGCTGCATAAGTCAATACTGTCAAAAGGAACTGAATGGATACACACAACAGAGGGTTTTCTGATGCTGGAAGAGTTTTGCCTGCTCGAAGAAGAATTCTCCACTGGAAACACACTGGAACTAAAGATCTTTCCATCTTTTGTTTCTCCATTTCTTAATCTACTCTACAAATAATTTTCTTATTAAATATTTCTTTGTCCTCAATATTTTATATCAAATCTCAGATCTTAGGCTACCCATCTTTCTGTAAAGCCTTTATAGAGAATCATAAAACAAAGTGCTGCATATCATTAACCTAGGAACATTAACAATATCTTTGGTGAATAATAAAACAGGCTTGATTACCCATTTCAGCACAGATTGTATGATTTCACACTTTAGTGGTCAAATAGTGAATTAAAACAAAGCTATAAGCAAAAGAGAAGCTCTTACAAAAGAAAGATTTTAAGTGTTTATAACAGAAAACAATTTAGCTACAAGACATAGTCTTCTAAGCCAGTTGATAAGAATTTCTTAGTTTTAAAGTGCTTCTGATCTATTCTCTATTATGCTTTTAAACAGGTTGGGTTTTCTCATTAATACCTTATGGGCTAATCAGTAAACTTCTTGTCACCTAGTATTTATATACCATTCAGGAGTACTTTCTTTTCCTTTTTATATATTTTTAAATTACTTTTATTGCAGACTATGGGCTGGCCTGGAACTTTCCATGCAGTCCAGGTTGGTCTCAGACTCAAAATCTTCCACTTTTAAACCCTCTGGAGTTTATATTACAGGTACAGTACTACCAAATCCAGGTAAGGAGTACTTTTATTTCAATTTTCATGTAAAAAAAAACTAAACACATGTTTAATCATAAGAAAAAGATAAAAAATCATGATATACAATTATTATTAAGCAGTATTATATTTATAGCCATTTAGTTAGAAAAACATTTATCCTATAAGATTCAAGTAATGAGTCCTACAATATGTAAAATAAGTTGAATTAAATAAACCATTTAGTCTAGCCCTTTGCTCCTAGATGTGAGTGGGCAAATTGTTAATGATGAGTCCCACACATTTCAAGAGAAAATGTTTAAATCGTTGTGTTTGGCTAAGCCACAATAGTTATTGCAGCGTTCCCGTTTGGGTTCATAATGAAGAAAAGGTATGTATTTTTTCTTAGTGACTTCTAAAGAATTTCTTATGGAATTCAGGATTTATGGACAATTACATTATTATAAACATCACCTGAGATGCTTTTCATTTATTTAAAGAAGTGTGTCTATTTTTCTTACATTCAGGACATTTTACAGGTTTCAGAAATGTCAAGTTATTACTATCTTTGAATTTTTAATCAAGTGTCACACTGTGCCCCGAAAAATTAGGTCAAGTCGCTTTTTTGATACAACTCACCCTGACATCTGACTCAATGGGAATTCCCTTCCTTGTTAGTCACAAAATTTCTAAGAGGTGAAAATTGAGTGGTTGATGCAAATTGCCAGTAGAAGCAAGCCAAGTTTCCTCAATGCACATAAAGAATTTTCTTCATTTACTCACTGGTGTTCACCCAGAGCCAGAAGCAAAGTTATTTATCTGATCAGACTACCTCCTGCCCAGGCTTACAAATCCCTAAGGAAGAGCAAAGGTACAAACTGTATTGCTGGAGTTCAAATCACAGTGGGACCTCTACACATCCCTCAATATTATGGTCAGATATCTGTTTATATTTTCATGACTGTTTTGGAATATTAGAAATACTAGCCACATGATGCCGTAGACCTATTTAGCCAGACAAGACAATCAAGAGGTAGGTTTTCAGATTATTTAACAAATTAATATTTTAGTTTCCTTTCCCAAGTAACTTACTACATAGTTGTTATTATCACACTCATGTTAATTGATCATATTTTCATATTTATATAGCTGTTAGATCCCATTGAATGTCTAAGGCAAGATAGTTTTTTTTTGTTTTTCTTTTCATAATACCAGTACCCATCAAGGTGTCCAGCACATAAATGTTATTGATTTAACTTTTTACTAGATAAAGCACAAAAGAAGGCATTTATCTTCATCTTTATTATTGTAAGATTTTCATTATATTTTAATGTATAGTATTTTACTACTGTATACTTCTGTCTTGAAACGGCCAATAAATGAAATGTTTTATGTGTTATTTAATATTACTGATAAGCCATCTTGTTATAATAACTCTTTGCTCTTCTATTTTCAAATAACTTGTAAATCCAATTTTTCTTAATTGTTCACAGCTTTTATTTTTCCTTTACTATTCATATACTATATTGCCCTATTATCTGTGTATAGTCTCAATAACATTTCCAGAAAATCTTCTTTGACTTATTTAAAGAAGTTACTTAAGGTGGAGTCTCCAATTCTTGTTTTTTTTCTCTTTTTAGTCTAAACTTCAATACCAAGATTTAGATATTATCCTCCATATCTCCCATCAGTATTTAAAATCCACTGTCTGAAATAACTGAGTGATCTTTACTTCTGTTTATATTTTCTCACTCTTCCACATTTAATATCCTATGACCTTTCCCTCATACCAAAATGCAAGCAGTTGTTTCTCCCTTGTAGTCTACAAAGTCTCATAATCCGGCTATTAGAAGATAAGAATCTTTGTGGTAAATAGTTACATTATGATTTAAATAATCCCTTTGTATGTTCACAGGGCCATCAGTAGAAGAGTTTGGGAAACAAGTGGCTTGTCTTTGTGGTGTGTGCCAAGGATAACTGGCTTTTTACAAGGCTGCTCAGGGCTTCAGTGGAAAGATGCCAGGAAACAACATGGAGACTACATTGCCTTTCATAACTAACCTTTGAAATTCAGAAACTTTTCTTCAGCTCTCTCTTGCTTATAACTAAGTAACAAGGCTACCCAGATTGAAGACAGCAGGACATTGATCCACTTCTTCATAGAGAACCTGAGAGGTACAATTATAGAAAAACATGTGACATGACTGACAAATCTATTTTGGCCATCAGTAAAAAGGCAATCTCCCATAGTCTATTCACTGGCAACAATTCACTTCATTTCAATATGCATAATAGTTGTCTTCTTTTCCTTAAGACCAGCGAAGTGACAACATATTAAAATATCAGCCAAAAGACTGTTTAATGTTCAGATAATCATAACCTACACCTTTTACATGCAGGAGAGCCTCCTCTGATCAAGTTTTTCTTGTCATTTATAAAGAAAAGATGCCAAGAAAATTGAACAACAGGAATGGAAAACAATCTTACATAAACCATTTTACTTAACTGGGAATTCCGTAGCAGCCTAGCACAGCCCTGATGGCTTTTGTGTGAAAACTGAGTTTTGATTTTTAATGATTCCAGAGGCCAGAAAATTAAGATGAAGTTGCTGTTGGTGTTGGTTTCTGAGAGGTGCTTTCTTCCTGACAGTTACTGCCCTCTATGACATTTTTCTTGTGGGCATTCACTTCCTGGTGTATTTTCCCCTCCTTGTAAGGACCTCAATCCTACTTGATGAACAATTTATACTTCTATTTAACCTTAATTATTTACAGAAGGTCTTTGCCTTCATACAGTCACATTGAGGTTAGGATGTCAATATTTAAAATGAGGGAGGGTCACAAGTCAAACATAACACATTGCTATTCAAAAATGAGAATTGGAAACAAAGATTCTGATAACCAATCAAGATTTTATTCCAAATTCTATTATTTACTCCATGTTTTCATGCTGTCTAGGGGCTTTCAGTTCCATATATGTTTAGCACAAATTCATAATTTTCTGGCTTCCTTATTACACCTAGTTCTATTAATGCTCTCATGAAATTGGCCTAACTGTCCTTTTTAACTTCAGTTTGAGTAATTTTATATCTCTTACATAATATCCAAATAATGTCAAGGAGGAGGAAATTCCCAACTAGGCAGTAGATTCAGAGGATTGCCAAAACTCATTCAACAGAGATGGTTTAAATGGGTACTTTAAAAATAGTTTAAAGAGACTTAATAATGTATTAGACTGAGTAGAATTCTGAATACAAATGCTTTTTAAAGTCAGTATATGGACAAGCAAAAACTTTTTAAAATATAGAATTATTATTATTTTTCTTATTGTAAGAATAAAGTAGGCATAAAAATTAATTTTATAAGGAAAGCATCTCAGAAAATGAAAAGAGGAACAAAATGTTAAAAGAAGTAAAATACTGTCTTTTATGCATTTTTATTACTTTTTGAAGCCAGTTTGCTGATAATTTTTATTATGATTCCTTCTCATTTTGGTTTACATTTACTGAACAAATGTCACATTTTATTAAAATATAAAAACTTGAAACTTTGTAAAAATTGTGATAAAATATTACATTATATGTATGCACAGAAAGTTAATTTAGACTTTTTAGAGTTGCTTCAATGTTCCCTGAAATGCCAGACCTATTAATTCAGTTGAAACCTACAAGCAGATATTAAATGCTTTGTCACTTTTACTTGAGTTAATGAACATAAAGATCATTTTTCTCTCATAACAAGAATCAGCTACCTTATACTATAAATAAAGATGTTAAGAATAATTTAATTGGAAAACCAACAAATCATTTCTCCAAGCCACCAAAACCAATAAATCTTAAGTATCATTGAAACAAAAACTAATTATATTCAAACTTAATATGTGTGTCAGTGTATCGGGTTTGCTGGTTTTCCAAGTCTAGGTATTTTCTTTTGACCAAAAATTTTATATGACAACATACCACCCAGTTCATATAGAACTAATAAAAAATATTTTAGAGAGAAACACTCCAAAATGTGAAATAACACATTTTCCAAACACTTTATGAAATGTGTCCCATAAAATAAATGTTTAATAAACCTGAGTCACTAAATTTCCATGAAATACACACATTCAAACATATACTTCTGATCTAGTCAACTCAATGAACTTTGCATGTTGAGAATTAGGTTTTAATTAGCTTTTCACTACTATTTGTAAGTAAGGCTAACATTGAGTTCTAAATGTTCTTCAGACCAATTCTACTTCTCTGGTTTGATCATTATCACTGTCCTTGCAGTATTTCTGAAAAATATTCTCATTCTTTAAAAAACAGCCTATAACCTCATAATAATTGATATGAATATTCTTAGGTGCTTTTTTATTATAAGTTTGAACTAACTTCTATCTAATTTGCCATAAAAATCCTAGTATATAGAAGGATATATGTGAGAGAGAAGGAGAGTATGTGCATTACACATTAGGTTCTAGATGACATATATATATATATATAGAGAGAGAGAGAGAGAGAGAGATTGATTGATATACTACAGACAGATAGATGATAAAGAGAAAGATAGACTCTAGTCATTAATGGATCTCCTCTTACAGAATGAATTCCAAGAGTTTTAGTTATACTTTACATACACATACATACACACGTATATACATGTATATATCATACACCATATAGTTTTTTTGCCATTCATTGTTAAACTTTATTGAATTATCCAAATAAGACAGAAAATGTCATCCTGAGTCTTTTTGTAAATATTTTTTACAGTAAAGATATTGTACAGAGGGGTTACAGTTACATGAGTAAGGTAATGAGTATGTTTAATATGGAGCATTGTTACCCCCTACAATCCCTTCCCTCCAGACCTCCCCAACTCCCACCACCCAAGTTGTATAGTTCGTTTCAACATTGTGTCTTGTAGGTCTCAATGGATCAACCGGTATCCTTGTTTCAGCATTTTGTTATTTCTCTCCCCCCCAAAATTAGAAAAATGTATAATCAAGATGAAGGGCACCTGAATCAACCAACAGGGGTTATACCACAGGGGGAAGAACATACAAAGAAAAAAAAAATCACATAGTACATTAAAAACAACAGCAACAAAGAAAAACCTCTTGTGTTCATACCACTTGAGACACAATACCCCTTCTGGTTTTTCTGCTTATGTGGTACTGAGGAATCAAACCAGGGTCTCATACATGCAAGGCAAGCACTCTACCACTGAGCCACCTTCCCAACCCGTAGAACTCTGAAGAATTTATAAGACAAAATACCCCCAGAGCTAGTTACAAACCTATGTGTCTAAGAGGCTCAGCTCTAAACACTGGTTGTTTGAGTCCAGCCTGTAAAAAAAAAATCTATGAGATTCCATCTCAAAAATAATTAGTAAAAACCATGACTGGAGGCATGGCTCAAATGCTAGAGTACAGATAAGCTAACTCAGCGAAAGACCCTGAGTAAAGGCCTAGGTACCACCAATAAAATAAATAAATAAATAGGGCTGGGAAGGTTGCTCAGTGATAGAGTGCTTGCCTTACATGCATGAGGCTCTGGGATCGATTCCTCAGCACCACATAAGCAGAAAAAGTTGGAAGTGGTGCTATGTCTCAAGTGGTAGAGCGCTAGCCTTGAGCTGAAGAGCTGAGGGACATTGCCCAGACCCAGAGTTCAGGCCCCATGACTGATAAAAATAAATAATTAATTAGTGAACTAATTAATTAAAATTGTATTAAAACATGAAAATAATATAAAATATGATTAATAATGTATAGAAAATTTCTCAGATAGATAAATGCTTCTTTGCTATAAATTTACTCAGTGATTCTATGAACCATAGATACATGTCAGAAGCTTTTCTATCCAAGTAAAAATAAATGCAGTATGCATTTTCCAGGTTGTACTGACATTTCAATGTAAATTGAGAATATTTTGTTCTGAGTATGGCTTAAAGTAATTTTTATCCTACAGAAGTACAAGTCTGCCCCAAAGAGAAAGGGATTGTAGTTTAAGATAACATGAGTAAATTGATGCATTATGGGAATTCTGCACATCATTTATACATGTCCAAATGTAATAGCACAAAATGCATCACCATAAATCATTTCTCTCTCTTATTTAAAGTATAGTAAGGTCACCTCCAAAGTTAAGATAATATTAGCTATTTTATTTATTACAAGACAGAAAATAAAACTGGCAATCTCTTACAAGACTACAAGTACATTTTTCCTTTGGATTTTGTTTCTTCTCTCTCTTTTATGATATTTTGATGTTGGTTTTACCAGAGAAGCAAAACACACGATAATGTGAATCATAAATTTTCTGAGCTAAATGGAGTCCATTAAGTGAAACACTGAATGCAATACTGTTAGATAAGAAATGGCAGGTTGCCATAAATTAAGCAAGAGCCATTCTGGAGAGTATAAAGTAGAGTTTTAAGATTCTCAGTAGCTCATTTATCAACAGCCACAAAAATATCTTGTTTACAAAGTAGCATCTTAAACAAAGAATGTGAAAAATCTTCTAAAATCTTTACTATTTGGCAATGTATCAGACCATATTCTAATCAGATAACTATCCTAGGATGGCTGACAGTTTGATTACCCAATGGTCAGGAAATATGAATTCTCTTATTTATTTCACATTACTTTAATCTATTTAGAAGTCATTCCGAACAGTGTGGATTATTGTAAGAAGCTCAAAGAAAGTTGTGGTTGTTTCGTTTTGTTTTGTTGAGCCAGCTTTGGAAATGAGCACCCATTTTTCACATTTAGAATGATAACAAGGCATGCAAAAAGATAATAGTTACAGAGACAGAACACTGGCCTTGACTTTCATGCACCATGCATGAAATTTCCATCATGGAAGTGTGTGCATCAAGAATGAGAGTGACTATGTACACTTAAAAATCTCACTTTCATGAATCATGGTCTGAGCAGGCAAGATAATTAGAGCAAAATAAAAAAGAACATAAATTACAGGTTTGTGTATTAGCTAAATAAAGACACGTGCAACTTTTCTTCCCATTACATGAAATATATTTCTGCCATATCACTCTGTTTTTAAAACTAATGAAGTTTTACATAACAATGCCTCTTATTTCCATTATATGACAATTATCATTGACTCAGAACACTGCAGGTTTCTATTGTAGGGTACCTACCAGTTACAGGGGTTTATATTGTAAGGGTACCTATTGCACAAGTTTGGTATTAGATACCATTCATGAGTATAAGCTCTCATGAGTAACATGTTTTTCAAGTTACATTATAAGACACAGCAGACCATAGAATCAGGAGATAATCTTACTAACAAGGAATATCTTTTTTTTTTAATTTTATTTTATTTTATTTGAGAATATACTGTACAGAGGGGTTACAATTACATGGGCAGGATAATGCATACATTTCTTACCAAGCATTGCAGCCTCCTCCTTTGTTTACCCTTCACCTCCCTTCCCAGCCTCCCTTCTCCCCCCCCACCCAATCATACCCCCCTCCCCCCCACACCGACATTGTAAAGCTGGTTTTGACATGACATTTTGTACTTCTCATTGTTGCAACAGGTCCACCTGAATCCTTAAACGATTTGTTTGTCCCCATCTCCTCCACATGTTATACTGACATCAAATATAGTGAAAGCCGGGGTTACACTGTGGGGGAGGGACATACAAAGCAACAAAGAAATAATCTTATAAATGCATTAGAAACACATGCATGAAAGAAACAAAAACATTAAAATACATATTTAAGGGTTCATTTTCCTAACATCACATTATCTGACCTTTTCCGCTTGACTCATACCTATACTAGATATTGCAAATAAGAGAAACCATGGGACCTATGTTTCTTTGGGCCTGGCTTACTTCACTTAATATAATTTTTTCCAAACCTTTCCATTTCCTAACAAATGGGGCAATGTCATTCTTTCTGATGGAGGCATAGAATTCCATTGTATATATATACCACATTTTCTTGATCCATTCATCTACTGAGGGGCATCTGGGTTGGTTCCATATCTTAGTTATGGTAAATAATGCTGCAATAAACATAGTTGTGCTGGTAGCTTTAGTGTGGTCTTGTTTGTAAACATTTGGGTAAATGCCCAAAAGTGGGATTGCTGGATCATAGGGGAGATCTATGTGAAGTCTTTTGAGGAACCTCCATACTGCTTTCCAAAGTGGTTGAACAAGTTTACATTCGCACCAACAATGAAGTAAGGTTCCTTTCTGTCCACATCCCCTCCAGCATCTGTTGTTGTTAGAGTTCTTGATTTTTGCTGTTCTAACTGGAGTGAGGTGATATCTCAATGTTAACAAGGAATATCTTGTAGGCATTGTTTTGTTAACCCATCAATGGGTCTTTGGCCAAATAGCAGATAACTTGAACTCCAGTTAATATTCTCAGAACATTTATCACAATTTATTTCTACTAAAATAGAAAGTGTCAGGTGATGTGTCATGTCTGTGATTCTAGCTACTAGGGAGAAGGGTTGATATAGGAAGATTGAAGTTCAAGATCACCTAAGGAAAAGTTAGTGAGACCTATAATCTCAACAAAACAAGCTTCGTAAAGTGACTCACAACTGCAACCCCAGCTGTGAGAGAGGAACAAATAGGAGAATTATGGTCTGAGTTTAGCCTAGTCAAAAATCATGAGATCCTATTTAAAAATATGACTAAAGAAGAAGGACCAGAGTTATCGTTCAATACAAAGGGAGATTGGATTTGCCTAAATAGCATGAAGCCATGATATTAAAATTCAGTAGTGTAGAAGTAAAAACACAGGGCAAGTAATGGCAAGGAAGGGAAGGGAAAAAATCATGTCAGTCACACTGAGACTAAAGGAGGATACTCTTAAGACAGGAACAGAAATGCACAATGTCTATGTACATCTGATCATACAAAATATTTATCAAAATTAACTCCAGAGAATGGAAACAAGAGTTTTTTTTCTGTTTCTTTTCTGCTTTTTATTTTCTTTTCATTTTGTCTTGTTTTTCTATATGTCTTTGGGAGTGTAAGAGAAGACAATGGAAATGCAGGGACAAAGGGTAAACAAAAGCAGCAGTGGTGCTCACTAGACACTATTTTGAAAATGAACTGTACATATTGTGGGTGGGATGGGAGGGAAAAACTGGGAGAGAGCAAGGGAAGGGGTAACAGTGTCCACAAAGGAAATTTATCTTTTGCTTGATTTATGTAACGCTGACCCCTTCTGTTTGAGGCATTTTCAAATAAAAATAATAACAACAAAAGAAAAAACAGTGCCAACAGCTGTATGTGTCTCCATCATAAGATTGTAAAAGAATCATCAACATTCTGCCCTATCATAATTGATCTGTTTCAACAAGCAGATGTAGGGAAATAGCACGAGTTGACTCAGGAGTTCTGAAGACATTAGAAAGAGGCATGGGGCCCTAGTCAGGAAGGAGATAATGGTGCCAAATATTGTGGTAATTGACACGCTTAAATTGTTGAAGAAAAACTTAAAAGTGTTATAAAATATATGTTTCATAATGTATCCTTGGATATAATGCAGTATAAATAATTAACTGAATATTTCATAAGTGAACTAAAGTGTTTTCATGGAAGCTATTTTAGAATTACTGGTTGAAGAGATATGTGAGCATTCTGTACTCCGTGTGTGTGTGTGTGTGTGTGTGTGTGTGTGTGTGTGTGTGTGTGTGTGTGTGTGTGTGTGTCCTAGGGCTTAAACTCAGGTCCTGGGTGCTATCACAATATACCACTGGAGCCACAACTTCACTTCCAGCTTTTTGGCAGTTTGTTGGAGAGTTTCACAGACTTTACACCTCAAGCTAGCTTTGATCAATGATTCTCAGATCTCGGCCTACTGACATCTAGATGGAATTACAGGCATGAGCCACCAGCACCTGGCAGAGTTCTGTACTATATTTACAACTTTTTAGAGTTTTAAAATGAGTTAAAAATTAAAACAATATTTTTCTCTTCCCCTCCACAAATTATACCAACATCAAATACGGTGACAACAGGGGTTATACCGTGGAGGAGGGACATACAAAGCAACAAAGAAATCATCTTATAAATATGTTAGAAACAATCACAAGAAAGAAAAAACATTTGAGTCCTTATCTTGGGGCTCATTTCACCTAACATTAACTTAGCTGACCGTTTCTGCTTGTCTCAGACATATACTAGTTATTGCAAATAAGGGATACTGGTGGACCCATTGCAACAATGAGATGTACAAGACATTATGTCCAAAAACGAACTTACAACTTTGGGGACAGGTGGTGGTGGTGGTAGTGGGGAGATGGGAAGGGATGGGAAGGGGAAACAAAGGAGGAGGCAACAATGCTTGATAAGAAATGTACTCATTACCTTCCCATGTAATTGTAACCCCTCTTTACGGTATTTTCACAATAAATAAATAAATAAAATAAAATAATGTAACAAGGACATAGGTTCAAAAACATGATCAAACACAAAAATATAATGTGAATATTACCTAATCATCAATTTTAATTCTATATTTTTAGCATCATATAAATGTGTCATTGTTTAACTCTCACATCACCTTAATACTAAAACTTGACAGACTCAGAGAATAACAGCTCCTTGGGACATTAGTATGGAAAAAAGATACCCAAAATATGTTATGCAGCATGTGTTAGGATTTGTTTCTATGGAGAAATTGTAGGTAAAGTTAGATACTCTGTTTGGCAGTTCTCCAAAACTAAAAGCATAACATAAAATAATAACCAATCCTGGTAAACCAAAGAGCAGATGGATTGTTTACTTCCTTTCCTGATGACTGAAAAGCAGATGTGATTATTACATGACAGCAGTGTCATACCTGAGGGAGAAGGAAGAAAAACTTCAGTGTCACTCATTAGCAAGTAGAAGTGAATCCGTTGTTCAGAAGAAATGACAAAATCATACCTATACAGACCATTCAAGGAAGAAAAAATTTCCTCTGCAGAGACTCTTTGTCCTTTATTCCCACTGCTGCCTCTGCATGAGACTCTGCCCAGTTTCTATCCCTTTTCGTACAAAAGCCTAAAAATGTAGTTTTCACTTATTCATTTCTGAATTATCCTCATTTTCATTGTGTTTTCCTTCCTCCATGAGAATGGCAGATACTTACAAAACAAAATAACAAAATAAAATAAATAAAAATGCAAATTTCAATACTAGAAATACAGAAATAAAGCATGATCTTTTAGTATGCTCTATAAATTATTTTTTGCTTGTGCCATACTCTGGGATGAAGACATATAAAACAAACAGGTTGTGGACATAAAATTTTGTGGTGATGAATTCTAATTTATATATGGCTTAATTACTTAAGGGCTCACATGCTTACATGGGAATTTGCATACCATTTAAAACATATTAAAATTTAAAAGTAGCAAGTAAAATTGGTAAAAAGGAAATCTTTGTTTATTCAATATAACTTTTGCCAATGTGTTTACAAACTTCATGATTAAGCCCTTAAAAGGTATAAATCACTCCTTGACTTCTGATCTTATTTTTTTCCTGTCACAATGAAATTTCTAAATAAGGTGTAATGTTTATAGTACTAGAATATATGAGTCAATAAATAGCTCCAGAAAGTGATGGAGTGCCAAAACAAAAGAGAGGTGTTTGATAACCACCAAATCATGTGTTTGTGGTACATGTCAATTTAACAGACATGATTCTCCTCAGGGAAAACTTTCACACAATAAAGAAACCAACAAAATAGTGTAATCAATTTCAAAGCCCTATTACTATTTTTAATTGCTTTGATATTTCTTGGCAAGTAGGTAAATCATATTATAACTCAACATAACATAATACATTACAACTCATACACTAGAGAATTGATTTGTGTACCATGTAACCTTATAAAAACTTAATTTAAACAAATGTACAGTGACATTATTTTATAAAAATCTATCGGCATTCTTTTCCACTGCTATTTTCACATTTTGAAATTTTAACTATGAGAAATTTTTAATAGAAGATTCCTTACTTGAATTTTTCAAAAAAATCAATTATGTGATATCTTTACATACTCCTTTGTACAACTAATATTATTTTAATTTAAAAATAAAATAAAAATAAATCATATATAAATAAATCTATGTATATATTTGTATATGTTTGGCTTTATTTTGTAGTAATGTATATTTTCATTCTTTTTGCACACATTAATTACTGGGTATCATAAGTAGGTTACACCTTCTCTGCAGTAAAGTTAAATAGGGCTAAACTTACTTTTTTCAGGAATATCATGTTTTAGGTAAAATGTAGATGCTTCTTGTATCAGCCTTAAAAACAAGCTGGAAAAAGAAAGCAATACTTATATCTCTTCACTTTATTGCTAAGTATCCAATGTAAATTATAAAATGTAAATAAACACAACTTTTTATCAGAAAGCCATTTTTTTCCTTGCTAGGAATGTGATGCATTATTCCCATGTAAAATGCAAACAGAAATGTTTAATACAAAAACAATAACATCAAAATCAACAACAAAATCACAATATCTCAGAGCAATATTGTGAGCTGAAGTTCTATTTCGAATATTTGGTGTTGCTCAATCTATAAAAGAAAACTATTGTATTTTGAAGTTCCTGGTGAGAACACTAAGATATAGAGACATTTAGTTCCTTTTCCAGCATAAAGATTGCAATCTCTACACAATCAAAACTTATATTACAATGTCTAAACTGTTATACTGTATTTACAATAAGTTTGCCTTTGTTTGCCTGTGTTTAGATTTCCTGTTTTTAGAAACCTGACTTAATCTAATTTGAAAGTGAAGGGAAATATCTGCATTGAGGGGCACTAACTCATCCTATCCTCATTCTAGTCCAGCTCATTCTCCCACTACCACATCATCTCAGTGCTTGGAAGGAGAAAAATGTTAATTAAACCATTTGATGATCCCTGCATGCCAAAGTTAAAATTTCAAATATTATAAGCTGTCAAATATCAATAGAATACGATCACATACCCCTTTTTGGAAAAAAAAAACTATAAATATTAATTCACCTAAGAAGTCACATGTTGATGTCATTTCAATGTGAATTCAAATTCAGTGTAATTTATTATCATTACTATTATTATGTAGTTGTACAAAAGAGCTATAATTTCATAAGTCAGGATATAAGTACAATGATTCTTGGTCAAAAATCTCTTTGTCCTTCATCCTTATAGTGTCCTGTTTTTACTACCTCTGCTTCTGTCTCTCAACATATTCAAATTATAATTGAATATATATGATGATGATGAGGAGGAGGAGGAGATGATGATGATGATGTATATGTTTGTGTGTATGTGCCAGTCCTAGGGCTTGAACTGGAGGCCTAAGTGCCTTTCTTGTTTTTTGTTGTTTTTTTATTTTTTACAAATTGTTTAAATAGGGATACAGGTGGACCCATTGCAACAATGAGATGTACAAGACATTATGTCAAAAAACGAACTTTAGAACTTTGGCACAGATGGGAGGTGAGATGGAGGCGGGGGGAGATGGGAAGGGATGGGAAGAGGAAATAAAGAAGGAGGCAACAATGCTTGATCAAGGCTTGTGCTTTACCACTTGAGCCATAGCCTCACTTCTGGCTTTGTGCTGCTTAAGTGGAGATAAGAATCTTACAGACTTTCCTGCCTGGGTGGGCTCTGATTTGCAATCCTCAGATCTCAACCTCCTCAGTACATGTATGAGCCACTGGCACCTGGCTTGAATCATATTATTAGAAAAATATTTTCTTTTCCTTCTTTCACAGAATTCCACAGAGGTCAATATGAAAATTTTATTTTTGTCTTCTAAAGTGTCATCTTCCTTTTTATTTTACCTTCCTTTTTTTCTCAAGTCACTACTCACTCTGATAGCAAATGACAGTGAGACAAAGTACAAAGACTGAAATAGCTCTATCTCTTGAGTTTTTGACCTTTATCTGTGAGTAGGTAGATTGTTAAGCTCATATTTTTAAAATATATCCTCCAGTCTAGAAGAAGACTACAGTGTGATGTATTGTATAAAAGATAAACCAGAAAGTGAATGTGACTTAGTGGTAGTGCTTGCCTAACATGGGTTCAATTCCTAGTACCACATAAACAGAAAAAGCCAAAAGTGGTGCTGTGGCTCAGTAGTAGAGCAAAAAGTAGCTCAGGGACAGTGGCCAGACCCTGAGTTCAAGCCTCAGGACTGGCCAAAAAAAAAAAAATAAGCCAATGTATTCACTATTCACTATTCATACGCAAAGAGAATCTTCTTCAATCAGAATTTCATACTAAGTATAGATAACCAGTTTGTATTTTTCAAAGACATAAACTTACATTTCAAAAGTAACAATATACCACAAATATTTAAACTTTCCTTTTGCAGAAATGCCTTTTTCTTTTTTTAACATTTTACTTAAGTCTAAAAGCAACTTTTTGAGTAGTTTTTTAATAGGTGAATTCAATCAAGCAATATTATCTAAGCATGTTCTGAGCTCTTTTTATACTACTTCTTAGGTTTATGGGTCACAGAAACTGCAATTCATTAGATTTGTCCAAACAAAGTTTTCTATTAACAAAAATGGAAATGAAACCAAGTACCTTTAGAATATAGCTTGTATTTGGACAGCTTTACTTAAAGGAGCTTCCTCTACAGTCTGTGAAAAAACATTCATGTCCCAATACAGGCTCTGTACTATGACCCTTATTACAACAGCCATTACCAAGGATCTCCATTAACCCACAAGCACATTGAAGCTCCAGGGAGTCATAATATAAAGCTACCCAATAGATAAGTAAAAGAGTAACACGGGCTGGGAAGATGGCTCAGTGGTAGAGCACTTGCCTTCCATGCATGAGGCCCTGGGTTCAATTCCTCAGCACCACATAAGCAAAAAGAAAAAAGCCGGAAGTGGCGCTGTGGTTCAAGTGGTAGAGTGCTTGCCTTGAGCTGAAGAGCTGAGGGACAGCGCCCAGGCCCAGAGTTCAGGCCCCACGACTGGACCCCAAATGAAAAAAAAGAGTAATACTTCAGCAAGTTTCCCTGACACCTATGATTTTTTAATTCCTGACATAATATTTAAAAGAAACCTTCCTAAAGAAGCAGCACAATTCCACATTTGATTCCAATGAAAATAGTTACATAAATGGTTGATAGGTAGTTAGACACATGAATAGTAAACCTACAAAGTTATTCATAGTTTAGACACATTATAAGTAATGTTTTGATAAACTCAGTTGCCAGAGTTGACTCTTTGGAGGCTATGCAAGGAGAGATAGATCCCAAGAAATAAAGACAATAACCAATGACTTCTCTTGCTATGAGTTTTACTAAAGCAGGAAAGTAGACTGTGAAAGAGAAATAGTTAAAGAACACCATTAAAAAACAAACCTTAATGCAATATATTGGAGCCTATTTATTCCAATGCAAGGAAAAGATTGTGAGCTTCTCAGAAGATAGAATTTTAGAATGAAATAAAACCAGATTGAAGGGCTGGGAAGGTGGCTCAGTGGTAGAGCGCTTGCCTTGCATGTATGAGGCCCTGGGTTTGATTTCTCAGCACCACATAAGCAGAAAAGGCCAGAAGTGGCGCTGTGGCTCAATTGGTAGAGTGCTACCCTTGAGCTGAAGAGCTCAGGGACAGCGCCCAGGCCCAGAGTTCAGGTCCCACAACCCACAAACAACAAACAAACAAAACAGATCGATTAGACTTCAAAGAAACAAGATTTCATCCATTAAAATGAGGTATTCATTTATGCTATCAAGTTTATAAGAATTTATAATCACGTAGTCATGCCCCTTGGGGTGAAACTGTTTTTATCATCTATTGTAATATAGGTGATGGGAGAAAACCATATATAGAGATTTCAGAGTTCAGTGAACATTCGTAATCACCACCAAAAAAAAAATACTGAAGGCTCTCACAGATGATGGAATTGCCAAGCAGTGTGGAACTAGCAGCTGATACGGGAAACCATGAATTTCGGATAACCTTAGCATTTTCACAGTGTGATTTTTCTTCAGTAGGACTCAGAAGTGTGAATAGGAGAATGATTGGGGCAGTGGTTGTGGGGTTATTACTGCATGGTTGCAAAGTGACCAAGGCAGTGAGCAGGAACAGATCAGAACTCACTGAGGATTACTGGCAAAGGAAAAAGAGAAATAAGAAAAGACATAGTTTGAAGAGTCAATAAAATAAAAATCAAATGACAACAATAGGAATAGCGTGTTTAGCATAGACTAACTTAAGAATTAAGAAGAGATTACTGCATACCACAAAGTACAGGAAGTACTATGTCTGCAAAATCCTTGTATCAAACTTACCTGCTAAATTCACACTGATGTTCTTTTTAGTCCATATTATACAGTTAACTAAAAGACAGAGAACTAAGAAAACAATAAAAAATCATTTAAATAGCAAGTAGTCAAAATCAGCAAAAGAAGTTGGAAAGTAAAATACCTCTAAAATATATAGTAAACTAAGAATTAATGAACAAGAGGATGAAAACATCGGTTAATCATCAGGTGTAATATGAGACTCTAAAACTTCAAACTCAGAGCAATTCATTTTGATTTATAAGATGAATGCACATACTAATGGGTATATAGATAAAACAGAAAACCCTAATAGATCAGGATGTAATAATTACTGCTTAAACCCTAAAATTAAAGAATATATATATATACACACTGAAATATATGTATATAAAGAGAGAGAGAGAGAGAAAAGAGAATTGTTCTTTTAAGGTATGTCTCCTTTTCTTTCTCCTTTAAGAATATGGTTTTCTTTTTTAAAAAAAATTATTGTAAAGGTGATGTACAGAGGGGTTACAATTACATGAGTCAATTAATGAGTATATTTCCTTTTGAACAGTGTCATCCCTTCCCTCATTCTCTCCCAGGTTTTCCCCTTCTGAATTCCCTACCCCAACGTTGTATAGTTCATTTCCAATTCACTGCTGAATTGGATCACCCTTTGTCCCACCATTTCTGTTTACCTTTCCTCTCCCCAAATCAGATAAACTTTATATAAGACAAACTGTACAGAAATCAAAAACAGCCACAGAAGGGAATACACCAAAAAAAGAAAGAAGAAAAGGAAAAGAAAGGAAAGGAAAGAAATGGAAAGGGAAACACAAACATATTTTAAAAAAAAACTCTTGCATCCATTTCTTGGAGTTCATTCCAATATGTATCATTTTATATGATCTTATGCACATGATCCCCTCCAAAGAATATCCTTCTTTGTTATCACTGTGTGAATGTTTAGGTTGCTGTTTAATTAATCATGTCTAGGTATAATGATAAAATTAACCCACAAAATCAGTAGTTTTTCCATATGTTAGTAATTGGAAGAGTGATGCTGAAATCAGGAAAGTAACTACTTTTGTAATAGTTTCAAAAACAAATTAAAATACCCATGAATTAACTTAACCAAAGATAGAAAGGACTTCTATGATGAAAAGTTTATAAACCTGAAAAAGGAAATTAAAGCAGACTTAAGAAAGTGGAAAATCTCCCATGTTTCTAGAATGGAAGAATTAACATAGTGAAAAATGGCAATACTGCCTAAAGCGATCTAAAAATTTAAAGTAATACTCACCAAAATCTTAACAACATTCTTCAAAGATAAAGAAGAACCAATCCAAAAATTTATATGGAATAGTAGAAGGTCACGAATAGTGAAAACAATCTTAGCAGGAAGAACAGTGCTCCAGGAATATCAATACCAAACTCCAAGCTTCAAACTCTATTATAAAACTGAAGTAATAAAAGCAGCTTGACGCTGGCTCAAGAATAGGCCTGAGGACTAATGGAATAGAAAGAATAGAAGACCCAGAAATTAACCCAGAGACATATAGCCACCTAATATTTGATTAGGGAGTCGAAAACACAGGATGGAAGAAAGACAGCCTCTTCAACAAATGGTCCTGGCAGAATTGGCTATACATGTACAGAAAACAGCCTGCACCAGAATCAACACCAAATGGATCAAAGACCTCAATGTAGGACCAGATACCCTAAAAACATTACAGGAAGGGATTAACTTCATAAGTAAAGGTCCAGAATCACAACAAATCAAAGAAAGACCAAAATGGGATTGCATCAAGCTGAATATATCTTGATTTAACTCAATCCAGATATCTCAGGAGCTTGCATAATTTCTTTTTTCGAAAGAGTCTTACTATGTAGCTTTACTAGCTTCAAACTTCTAATCCTCCAGATTCTACTTTTTGATTATTACAGGCATACACCTCCATGCCAGACAATTTTTTCCTAAAAAGATACCAAAATGATAAATTATACTAGCAATAATCTGAGGATAAATCCATAACAGAATATAGTGTGAACTTTTCCTTATAGTTCTCTGAATAATAAACTTAATACGATGAATACCATCTATATTTATTTTCATAATAAGAAGTATGTGTGCAACATTCTTTTTCAGGTGTTAATAACATAATGAAGTTAATACTGGAAATAAGAAGTTGTATGTCAGAATGGGAGAAAGCTTATTGGATCTTTAAGTTCTTTGACAATAGCTGGAATTTACATGTATGGAGAAGATGAGTCATGTTGAAGGTCTTTAAATTCAAGAGATTGTAAAGAGGTGAGTTCTAGGAATCAGGAAATGCAGTGATTGGTAAATAATCCAGAAAGAGATTGAAACAGACAAGCTTGTGACCAGTAGGAGTAATTTCAGAGCAATTTACATTCAAGCTTTTACATGATGTTAGCACATTGAGTAACCCTACAGAAACAAAAGGAGCCAAAATGTTGTTAAGGCAAGATTAGTAAAATTACTACTTCTTCAAAGGAGTAAAAAAATATTGAGGCAATATTTTTAAATGATTAGTGAAAGTAGCATTATGAAATGATATGAAGATGACCTGAAATGTTTAATTGGCATGTGATACAGAGAAAGTCCTAGTAATTTGTACATAGCTTGTCCCCAAGAATGTTGGTTATTCAATCGAAGAAAAAAGAGGATGAACAGGATAAAGGAATTTATGTTTCGAAGAATTCAAGTATGATAGAAATAAAAAATGCTCATAATTATCTGTCCAATGATTTTAGTTTTATAAAAAATGATACATTTGTGTGTTTTTCTCATCAGAATCAAAATTGGCTCTGAATGTTGTTGGATGATATATTTTCCAAGTATTCTGATCCTTTTGGAAATGAAGTCAGAATTCTAGATTGGTCACATGGAGATTTGAAAGACACTTAACACTGGCACAAAGGAGAAATAACTTAAGCTCTCTGACATTTTTTCCATTTAATCTTAAAAATTCAATGTAGTCTGTGATTAAACATGACACTAATGATCAAATCTGTACTATATAATTGTGCAGATACTTTATCTAAACTCAATGAACAATACAAATTTGTAGGCTGCAATCTGTGTAAATTTATAACAAAAGACATTTGTTAAACACAAACCAACAATAGCTTCATTACTACTAGGTGCTACACACTTGAATTATCATTTCATTAATGAGTTATTATTTCATTGATATTTCCAAGAATCACAGTAAAGGATTATATTTAATCACATAATCTATGCCTCCTTGAACACAGAGATCTTCAGACAATAAAAGATGGTTATAATTATTGGATACAGATTTACCCCAAAATCACTATATATACACACCTATATGATTTATCATCTAGGTCACTGTTGGGCCCCAGATTTACCTATATTATGTGGATAATTTTACTATATATTTCCTATTAAGTATTAAAATATGAGGGTAAATGCAACCTCTATAACAGTATTTAGTACATAGTAGTAGATATAGCATTACTAATATTATTTTAATAATTATGAGCATGGTTAGATGAGCATCAGTGAAATAGTCACATGAAGCCCTCCTCAAGAATTAGATTTACATTTTCATTTACATATTTACAAGTTCATGAGTGCTTCAGCAAAAACTTTATCATTGAAAAAATTAATCAGAACTCAGACTACTGTGAACAGTGTTCAGAATGCACTAAAAGAAAATTCTAGTAGTGTTCCATTTTGGCCTCATCCCTGCCAGTATCTGTTATTTGTTTTCTTGATAATGGCCATTCTAACTGGGGTGAGGTGGAATCTCAATGTGGTTTTTATTTGCCTTTTTTTTTTGGCCAGCAACACTGAGCATTTCTTCATGTGTCTATTAATCATTCTTATTTCCTCTCCAGAGAAGTCTCTTTCTAATTCTTTAGCCCACTTATTAGTGGGGTGGCTGTTCCTCTGGGGATTTGTTATTGGGGGGTTTATTTTTTGAGCTCTAGGTATATTTTTGATATGAGAGCCTTGTCTGTTGTATAGCTAGCTAGTGAAGATCTCCCAATCTGTGGGCTTTCAATTTATTTATTTATTTATTTTATGTCCTTTGCCATGCAGAAGCTCTGCAGTTTAATGTGATCCCATTTATCCAGACTTTCTTGTGTTTCTGGATCTTTATTTAGGAAGTTTCGACCTGTGCCGAGGAGCCCTAGTGTAACCCCTATCCCTTCCTATAATATTTTCAGGGCCTCAGCTTTTACCTGGAGGTCTTTGATCCATTTGGAGTTGATTTTGGCTCAGGGTTATATATATATATATATATATATATATATATATATATATATATATATATATATATATATATATATATATATATGGATCTAACTTCAATTTTCTACATGTGTGTAACCAATTCTGACAGCATCATTTGTTGAAGTAGTTGCCTTTCTTCCATCTGATAATTTTGACTCCTTTATCGAAGATTAGGTGGCCATAGCTCTGTGGGATCATGTCCAGGGCTTCAATTCTATTCCATTGGTCCTCTTGTCTGTTCATGGTGCCAGTACCAAGCGGTTTTTGTAGCTATAGCTTTATAATAGTGTTTGAAGTTTATTATTGATATTCCTCCAGCATTGTTCTTCCTGCTAAGGATTGTTTTTGCTATTCAGGGCTTTCTATTGTTCCATATGAATTTTTGGATTGCTTCTTCTATTTCACTAAAAAATGTTGTTAGGTATTTAAAAAAATGATTTCTTTTCAAGCCCCGCGACCTACCAAAAAAAAAAAAAAAAAGATGATTTCTTTGTTGCTTTGTATGTCCCTCCCCAGCGGCATAATCCGTTTTCATTGTATTTAATGTCGGTATCATTTGTGGAGGGGAAGGGAAAAACAAATTGTTTAAATAGGGATACAGGTGGACCCATTGCAACAATGAGATGTACAAGACAGTTATGTCGAAAAACGAACTTTACAACTTCGGCGGGGGTGGGAGGCAGTGGGGGGGGGGATTGGGGGGAAGATGGGAGGACAGGGATGGTAAGGGTAAACAAAGAAGGAGGCAACAATGCTTGATAAGAAATGTACTCATTACCTTGCTCATGTAATTGTAACCCTTCTGCAGGGTATTTTCACAATAAAAAAAATTAAAACAATGTTGTTGGGATATTGATAGGTGTTGCTTTGAATTTGTAGGTAGCTTTGGGCAGTATTGACATTTTCATGATGTTAACTCTCCCAATCCAGGAGCATGGAAAGGTTTTTTCACTTCTTTAAATCTGCTTTAATTTCTTTTTTTAAGTGTTTAAAGTTTCCTTCATAGAGGTCCTTGACTTCTTTGGTTGAGTTTCTTCCTAGTTATTTTAATTTTTTAGAGGCTATTACAAAAGGAGTTGCTTTTTTATTTCAGCCTCGCTCTTCTTACTTTTGGCATACAGAAAAGCTACTGATTTTTGTGGGTAAATTTTAAAACTTTTGGATCAGCTCAAGTAATTTGGGGGAGGAGTCACTGGGGTTCTTTAAATACAGGATCATGTCATCTGCAAAGAGGGAGAGTTTTACTTCTTTCCCTATTTGGATCCCTTTTATGTTTGCCTCTTGCCTTATTGCTTTGGCTAGGAATTCCAATACAGTATCGAAGAGGAGTGGAGAGAGTGGACATCCTCGTCTCATTCCTGATTTTATAGGTAATGGTTTTAACCTTTCACCTGGCTATAGGTTTGTCATATATTGCCTTTATCATATTGAGGAATGTTCCATGGATTCCTAGTTTCTCCAGAGCTTTCATCCTAAAGGGGTATTGGATCTTGTCAAATGCTTTTTCTGCATCTATTGAGATGATCATGTAGTTTACCTGCTCCTATTGATGTATTGAATTACATTAATTGACTTGTGTATATCGAGCCAGCTTTGCATCCTTGAAAAAGAATCCTGTTTGGTCAGAGTGTATGACTTTTTTGATTAAATGTTGTAGTCGATTGGCCGGAAATTTATTGAGGAGTTTTGCATCAATGTTCATTAAAGAGATGGGTCTATAGTTCTCTTTCTTTGATGGGGCCCTATAAGGTTTTGGGATGAGAAGTATGCTGGCCTCATAGAACAAATTTGTTAGTGATCTTTTGCTTTCAGTTTCACTGAAGAGTTTGAGGAGTATTGGAGTGAGTTCTCCTTGGAAAGCTTTATAGAATTCAGCTGAGAATCTATCTGGCCCTGGGATTTTCTTGGGTGGTAGGTCTTTTATTGCCATTTCTATTGCAATACTTGATATGGGTCTGTTTAGTTGGTTTAGATCTTCTTGGTTTAGTTTGGATATATCAATCTTTGCTAGAAATTCATCCATTTCTTCTGTATTGTCAAATTTGCTAGCTTAAAGTTTAGAAAAATATTCTTTTATAATGTTCTGAATTTTGCTTGTTTGGGTTGTGATGTTCCCATTCTCATCTCTGATTTTATTTGACTGTGCTCTCTTATTTATTTGTTTTGTTGATCCTTGCAATAGTTTTATTTTTGTCTCTAGTTCATTTAATTCTGATTTAATTTTGATTATTTATTTCTATCTACTGGACTGGGACTTGACTTGTTGCTCTCTTTCAAGGAGCTCCTGATGCAGCATTAGATTGTTCATTTCAGATTTGTCTAATTTGTTGATGTAGGACCTGAGAGCTATAAATTTTCCTCTGAGAACTGCAGTTGCTGTGTCCCAGAGGAGCTGGTAATTTGTATGTTCATTATTTTTGATATCATGAACATTTGAATTTCCTTTCTAATCTCTTCTATGACCTACTGGTGAGTCAACAATGTGTTGTTCAATCTCCATGTATTACAGAATTTTCTTTGATGGCTTCTGGCACTGAGCTCTAATCATATTCCATTGCAGTCTGAAAGGATCCAGGGAATAATTTTCAATATTTCTTAGTTTGTATAGATTTGCTTTGTGATGTAAAATGTGGTAAGAATGTAAGCTGGTTCAACCAAGACAGTATGGAGGTTCCTCAAAAGACTAAACATAGAACTCCCCTATTATCCAGCAATCCCACTCCTGGGCATTTATCCAAATGATCTCAAATTCTAGGCTTCACTGAAGCTAACAGCATTATTTACCATAGCTAAGATATGTAACCAACACAAATGCCCATCAGTAGATGAATGGATCAAGAAAATGCAATATATATATGCAATATATAATATAATATAATATAATATATAATGGAATTATATGCCTTCCTCAGAAAGAATGATATTGCCCCATTCATAAGGAAATGGAAAGACCTGGAAACAATCATATAAAGTAAGTAAGCCAGACCCAAAAAAACATAGACTCTATGGTTTCCTTCATTTGTAATAATTAATATAAGCCTAAATTAGTTCTGACAAAGAATCATAATAGCTTAAGAGCTATGAACATATGACCATACAAAATGATGAAAATTGAAATGAACTCCAAGACATGGAAACAACAGCTCTTTTTTTAGTTGTTGACCCTGATGTCACCAATGTACTGTATCTAGTTCTTTCTTCTTATTTTATTTCATTTTTCTTTTTCCATTGGTTTATCTCTGGCAGTCTCTGTCTTTGATTCTGGTGCCCTCCATCATGTATATGCATTTATCTGATTTGGGGAAGGGAAGGGAAATAACAAAATGCTGAAAGACGTACAAAAGATGACCCATTGCAACAATGATATTCACAGACACTATGTTGGAAATGAACTGTACACTTTTGGGGTGTGGGGAGGAGTGAGGGGAGTGAAGGGATAGTGGAAGAACAACAATGGAGTGGGTAACAATGTTCAATAAAAAGTGAACCTTCCTCGTGTAAATGTAACCCCTCTGTACAGCATCTTTACAATGAAATAAAATTAAATAAAAAAGAAAAAGAAAGAAGGATCAAGATACTCTACACACATAAATTGTAACTCCTTGTACAATCATTTGCAAATACAAATAAATTTTAATTCTTTTAAGAAAGGTGTTGTTAAATTTGATAATACCAAAGCATCTTTTTCTCTACTACTAATGTTGCACATGTCTTTAGACTTTGTCACCTAAAAAAAGTATAAGAGCATTATTGCAACAATGAGATGTACAAATCGCTATGTTGAAAAACAAACTTTGGCGGGGTAGGAGGGAGGGGGTGGTAGAGAGGAAGGGGGGAAGGGATGGGAAGGGGAAACAAAGGAGGAGGCAACAATGCTTGATAAGAAATGGACCCGTTGCAACAATGAGAAGTACAAGTTGTTATGTCGAAAACGAACTTTACAACTTTGGTGTGGGGGTGGAGGGAGGATGGGAAGGGGTGTGAAGGGGAAACAAAGGAGGAGGCTACAATGCTTGATAAGAAATGTACTCATTATCTTGCCCATGTAATTGTAACCCCTCTGTACAGTATTTGCAAAATAAAAAAATAAGAAAAAAGAGCATTATTGTTATTAAGAGATATAATTTTAAAAATTGATATGGGCATTTTCCCCCTTATATTGCAGTAAATTTTTGTAATAAATGATTAAAACTCAATAAAGGAAAATTAGAGCTAGATAAAAGATTTTTTCAGTGTAGGTGATAAAATCATCATTATAGAGGGGCATAAAGTCAAATAACATGATATGTGTTTAAAAGCAGCTGCTTGATTAATAATTCAACACAAACCATGTAATTGCCACCTCAGGCAATTTCATAAAAGGTGAAAATTTAAAAACTGAATTATACTTGTACTATATACTACTAGAATATTGGAAATTCTTGATAAAAATATTAATGTCTGCCTCTCATCCTAGCTACTCAGGAGGCTAAGATCTGAGGATAGGAGTTCAAAGCCAGCCCTGACAGGAAAATCTATGAGATTCTTATCTCCAATTAACCACCAGAAAATGGGAAGTAGTGCTGTGGCTTAAGTAGTAGAGCACTTACCTTGATCTGAAGAGTTGAGGGACAAAGCCCAAGCCAAGAGTTCAAGCCCCATGACTGAAAAATATATAAATAATAAAAATTAATGTCTTAGAATAATGAGAGGGATGTGAATGTATTTGCATAACTGTTATGAGCCCAGTGGTTCCTTGATATTCTTAGAAGTAATAAAAAGACTACTTGTGCTCAAGGAGGAGAAGATGCTCCTGAGATTACAACAAGGTTATATCCCAATAAATCCACTGTAAATTGAAAATATCCCAGTTGCAAATGTATTTAACTCATTTAACCTTCTGAAATCATAGCTTAGCAACACAAAGCATTGGGGAATATCAGTTGTTTGCTTTTATGAACACATGTCTGCCTTGGATCAGTGGCTTATTTCTTGTACCTAGCATTGCTAGCTAAATAATATAAAAAGTCACCATTTGAGCTACAGTTCCTACTGAATATACTGAATATATATATATATATATATACATATATACATATATATATATATATATATCAATTTTGCGCCATGGTAAAGTCAAAATACACTGTCAAACTATCATATGTCAGACTCTAGTTGTATTTATTTTTATTTTATTATTTTCTCACATATTTTTCCTCCATATCTCTTTTGGGATATAAGACACAAGAACTATGAAATATATTATCAAATACATATGTAATTTAAGAGCAACTAAGAGCAACAGATTTTTCTGAGAGAATTTTTCTGAAAAAGTTAAAGTATTAGAAAAATACTGACTACTCATTTTCAGGCAATTTCCTTACCTTAATATTTTGAATAATATGTTAAACTATATATACCAAATATATATATATATATAGTTATATATATATATGCCAAAATCTTTTCAAATTGGTGATATAGCAGTGAAACAAAATTTTCATAATGACTTCTATTATGAAAAAAATCTAAAGTGAATTAATATCATTATTAGAGGATAATTTTAGCATTTTAAAGTTCTCTCTTTTATATGGGGATACAGACAGATATATGACAGGTGGACAGTTACAATCTCCACTTAAATATGGAGCATTCGTAGTATAATATAAAGTCTACCATATAAGCAACATCTTAGACTGCATGATCATTTGATAATTTATGATTAGTCATGCACTTTGCATAGTAACATCCATCAAACCAAGAGATATTTCTATAAGAAAAATAGTAATTTATCGTGAAGAGATCATATTGTATTCTAAGACATGAAAATTCTTCCATTGCTTCTATAATCATATGCGCAATAAGAGCCTTAAGCCTACATGACCTAAAATACAGACCATATGAACAATCTGAATAATACTTGGTTAAAGGATGAAAGTTATCAATTCTTACAAAGTAGTCAAGAGCAAGGGGAAACTTAATCAAGGATTCTACTTGAAGCAATCAAGATAGGTTAGTACAAAGGTCCCAGAATTATAAATACCAAGGCATATTATATTTTGCATTCAAAAATCTATGAAAAACAGAGCAAACATTATGTCACTCTGTGGCACATCTTACCTTGTTTTTTATCAATACATTTAAGGTAATTGAGTTTTTTCTCTGCAAGTTCTGTTAGCATTCTTTCCTGATTCTACAACTGAGTCATATGTCATTCTAATCACCTTCAAGAAGTAATTACAGTTAAATAAGGGCAAATGATTAGATCTCAATGCAATCTGACTGTAGAAAGGAAGGAAGAAATGTAGAAGCAGAGAGACATGAAGGGTGTGTGCAGAGTAAAAACAACATGTGAGGGCATAGCAAGAAAGCAGCCATATGCAAGTCTTAGAAGCATACAGAAGGATATTTCTATCCATGTCTGGATATTGCACTTTTAGCCTTTCAAAATGTGAAGAAATTAAATTAGTATTGTTTGAGTCTCTCTACTAAAACATTTCCTTATGACACCCTAGGAAATCAACACTGATTTTGTTACTGGCAAGCATGATGTTACTGTAGTAAATAACAAGGTGTAGCAGGTTTGTAGAACTGGGAAATGGGTAAAGGTTGGGAAAGTTTTGAGAGGGATACTGAAAAAAGGGCTTAGATTTGTTTAAAGCAAATGTATATATATATATATATATATATATATATATATATATATATATATATAGCAATATGGATCTCAAAGATGATCTGCTCTGGAGAGAAATAATGTACTTTCAGAAATTGATGAAAAGTGACCCTCTAAGAAAGTTGCAATGAATGTGGATGAAATATGTTCTCCTGTGTAGTGGAAAGTAGTTTGACATAGTAGTTATACATAGTTGAAACTAGCACTAGTTTATAAATATGTAAGTAAAGGTTTTGAGTGTCATGAAAAGATTTTGAGTGTACACTAATATATGTACATTAGTGATAAATAAAAGCTTTGAGTGAACACTGATATATTAACTAAAATACTAGAGACTCAGGATGAACTCAAACAGTGTAATTTCTTACAAAGCCTAAATCAAAGATCGACAAAATAAACAGCAGAATGAATGTCGAAAGGCCTGAGTAGGATTTCCAATAGAGGGAAAGATAAATGAAGAGAGAAAATGGGGAGATGATGCATTCTAAAATGTAGAGCACATTTTACAAAATTAAGCAAACTGACGGAAAGGAATGGCGAGGAATGGCTGAGAATAGTAGAAGGCATGCTATTGGTCAAGACATAGTGTATTCATAAATGGCTTTGTTGAATGTCAACTCCTTTTTACAACTACTTAACGATAAGAAAACTATTCAAAAAATAAAACAGCCATTTCAGTAGGATCTTAGGAAAGGAAATGGGTTTACACTGCTAAATGCATTATCAACTTGGATGAAAGTGGACACATATGGGACAAAATGAAGCAAGACTATCAAAATTGTGGGATTCTTTATGATGGAACAATATAGATAGTCACTTATGACTATGCATACTAACTCAAGAAAATGGAAGAATGACCTTAATATTGACATCGATCTGATCAAGGCTGTCAATTTTACCTAGAAATCAGAGGAGATCTGCTCTTGGGCTGAAGTTGTATTATGCTCAAGTTCAGTTGAATATGGTTGTCCCTGACCAGTTCTACAAAATTCTTCAGAGCCCTGAGGAAAAACAAAGCAAAGACAATTACTCTATCCTCAAAATGTTGTATATTTTGTCCTGAGAGATATTGGATTTACCTAGGGCATACTCTTTTCTTTTTGCTTTCTTTTTTTTATTTTTGTCTTTTGTGGGGCTTGAACTCTAGGCCTGGGTGAGGTCCCTGAGCTCTTCAGCTCAAGGCAAGTGCTCTACCACTTGAGCCACAGTACCACTTCCAGTTTTCTGGTAGTTAAATGGACATAAGGGTCTCACGGACTTTCCTGCCTGGGCTGGCTTTGAACCATGATCCTCAGATCTCAGTGTCTTGAGTAACTAGGATTTCAGGTGTGAGCCACTCCTTTCTCTTTTCTGAATTTTCCCTTTGGAAACAGATGACTTGTCTTCCCACACAGAATTTTTCCTTGAATCTCATCCACATTTGATTTCGATTAGATTTGGGACCCAGAATGGATATGAGAACCTGTTAAGACTTTTGAACTATTAGGATGGTATGAATTTAATTTGTATGTCAGAAAGAGTGGGGTTGGGGTGGGGAGACAAATTAAGAAGTCATGTGTTAAGGGATCAATTCTGCCCTCTCCTTGAATTAATATATAGCAGCCCTGAGTCCTAGTTTTTCCACAATCTAACTGTACACTGGGATACAGCATTCAAATAACTTCTGATCTTAAATTAACCCTGTTTGACTGGTGCCCTTATGGTAGAAAATTCACAACTGTAAAGAGACATCAGGGATGTATGCATACAGCAGAAACATTATGTGGCCATTTGTATGTCAAGAAGAGGGAGTTTCACAAGAAATCATCTACCAGTACTTTCATTTGGGACTTACTCTACAGAATTATGAGAAAATAATTTCATTCATTAAGGCACTCAGTATTTTGTCATTGAATTCCCATCAAACTAATATAGGTAGAAATTTATTAAAAGTATTTATGTAATTTATTTTACTTTCCTCCACAGATTTTATTACATTGGTTTTCAAAACCACAACTCTGGTTGAAGCTGATGTCTATCCATTCTACACTTGTAGCACATGTCTAAGAAGCTCTACAAGGAACATAAATCATACAAAACCACATTGACTCAACTAGCTTTAAAACTAAAACCACAGATGTCAAGTGGGTCCTTCACTGCATTGAAAATTATACAATCTTCCCTAATGCTTTGATTCTTTCACTTTATTAAGAAGTCAGCTCATGTATTCTCTTCTGATGTCTGGAGTTCCAACACTTAAATATCCTTACTCAGAGAATAAGCATTCTTCATGCACATAAAATGCTTTAAATAATAAAAATCAATTTCCACTATTTCCCATTTATTGCATTTATTTCTTATTGATTAGATGGGAAATTCTTGGGGAAAATGGGAGTGCAGTGTTAAATAAATATTGTCTCATTTCCTGTATTTCTATATTTGACTCAGATTACTGAATATACAGCAATACACATAAAGAAAATTACTTGTGAAATGTTCTTTACATGTCCCATAAGTTTATAAATTTTAAAGATTTTTCAATATATGCACTCAATTATCAATACCAAATATTACATAGACAAAAATATCCTATTTTTAATATATTTGATATGTAAGATTATCTTGTCTTAAACACATTATTTAGGTTCCAGGAAAACTGAAGAACAATCATTTCGAGACAACACACTGCAAAATGCACATTTCTAAGATTCAGCCCAAACTTGAAGCATTAAAATGTCAATTTAAAACACAATATAACCATGAAAATTCTTGAAACTATAAGATATTCAAATAATGCACAATAATATAGTTGAATAATATAGTTGAAATACAAATAAGTATTCATTTCCTTATTGTCAAATGATGATTGCTTTGTTCTTGAGAGCATCATTTAGGATGATTGTTAGTAGGTATAGGACATACTTACCACCATTCTTGGTGCTAGTTGAGAATATTGCAGAAGTGTGATTTTCTATAATCTGATAACCTTGATGATGAGCTTTACTTATCAGATAACTTCAGATTTGTGATACTCTAAGATGTATTAATATGAATTTAACCAATAGAAATGAATTAAGGGGTCATAATAGTTAAACTGAAGTATGTTGATGGAAAATCAGCAATATTTATTTTCAATATTCTTTTCGATTCTGTAAGCATATAAAAACAAAATCTATAACTTCAAACACATACATCAGCTGGAAATATAAAATGCATAAACATTATGGACAGAGATAGTTAAGGCTAATACCAGAGCCTTCATTTTACACACCTATTTTAATCAGCATAGCAAAATCCCAATAGCAGATTCATTTACACAACTTTTGCTATAGTTTATAGATGATATTTTAGATATTAATTATCTGAATTATTATTATGGTAGATATTATATGCCAAAATTCTTAAGGGCAATAAAAAAAGCAACCAAAAATGTAAAACTAGCCGAGCGCCGATGGCTCACGCTTGTAATCCTAGCTACTAAGGAGGCTGAGGTCTGAGGATCACGGTTCAAAGCCAAGCCCTGCAGGAAAGCCTGTGAAACTCTTATCTTCAATAAACACTCAGAAAACCGGAAGTGGCTCTGTAGTTCAAGTGGTAGAGCACTTGCCGTAAGCTGAAGAGCTGAGCAACAGTGCTCAGGCCCAGAGTTCAACTCCATAACCATCAAAAAAAATTTTTTTAAGTAAAGATTAGTGATATTTTTCTGATGATGTAAAGTTAGGAAAAAGGATTTGAGATAGTCATTGGAGTATAAATAGAGTTTCAAATTTTAACACATGTTCAATCCAAACTAAGAAGAGCAATTCAACCATTATGATTTGTGCTAAAATGATCTCAAATGATAAGGCAGAAATAAAACTTAAGAGATTTAAGATAAGTATAGATACAAGCCAGCTAGATCTTGTAAAGAAACAAGAGAATAAAATACATGAAATATATTTGATGTGACATATACCCGATCTCATTAAATACTGTTTCCATTTTTTCTTTTCTAATATCGTAAATCTAAGTAGGTAATATAGAGCTCTATATCTGATCCCAAAGTGTTTCTTTTAAACCAAACAAACAAAACTAGTTCTTCAACTTAAAAAAAAGCAAGCTATCTATTTTAGTACTACAGGAATCCTGCCATTTTAATAGGACAAGAGACAAGTGGATTTATTCTCAATCCTTTAAGCTTCTACTTCAGGAGACGAAAATGTGCTAAAAAAGGTTCTGATCCAATTTTAGAAAATATTTCAAATCCACCAAGATTCTTCATTCTACACATCTCTGGAACATGATTTTTCTAAGAATATCTGTACTTTCACAGAACTGCCTGCTTCGATGTTCAGACATGAATGTATAAGAGAAAGGAGGAAACAATTGAAAAGGAAAACCAAGCAACAAAATAATTTCTAGTGTAAGTTACATAGTTGAAAATGCATCATTGGTCAGTGAATTTTCATTTGCTTATGATGTAATTTGTTTGTAAAAATGGATTCAGAATTCTAATCCAGATTTTTATTATTATTTGTCAAAAATGGTTGCTTTACACTTTGGAAAGCACTACAGAACTTCCTCTAAAGACTCCACATAGAGCTCCCCTATGACCCAGCAATCCCACTTTTGGGCATTTACCCAAATGATCACAAACAAAACCATACTAAAGCTACCAGCATAACTATGTTTATTGCAGCATTATTCACTATAGCTAAGATATGGAACCAACCCAGATGCCCCTCAGTAGATGAATGGATAAAGAAAATGTTGTATATATACACAATGGAATTCTATGCCTCCATCAGAAAGAATAACATTGCCCCATTTGTTAGGAAATGGAAAGACTTGGAAAAAATTCTATTAAGTGAAGTAAGCCATGCCCAAAGCAACATAGGTCCCATGGTTTCCCTTATTTTCAATAACTAGTATATGTCTGGGACAAGCAGAAAAGGTCAAAAACTATGTACATATGACCAGGTAAGATGATGTTAAGCAAAATGCAACCCAAGATAGGGACACAAGTGGTTTTTTTTTTTCTTGCTATTGTTTCTAAGGTATTTATAATGTACCATGTGATTTTTTGTTTCTTTGTATGTTCCTACCCCACGGTATAACCCTTGTTCTCACTATACTTGATGTGGGTGCCCTGAATCTTGTATATACCCTTCTCTAATTTGGGGAGGGGAAGGGAAAAAACAAAATGCTTAAATAGGGATACAGGTGCGGTGAGGGGTGAGTGGAGTTGTGGAGTTGGGAGGGAAGGGATGGTAGGAAAAAAACAAAGGAGGCAGTAACAATGCTTGATAGGAAATGTACTCTTACCTTGCTCATGTAACTGTAACTCTTCTGTACAGTATTTTTACAATAAAAAACGTATTTTTAAAAATGGTTGCTTTAAAAAATATAAAAGAACTATTTTTAATGCAAAGTGTATTATTGATTTCTATTGTAAGTCCCCTTGTTGCAAACATTTCCTATAATAGAAGATATTAGAAAGAGCAGAAAATACTAACTCCATTCTTCTCAAATAAATATATATATATATTTTGTTTCAAATAAATATATTTTTACATAAGGCATAAGTTTATAACCTGAAGGCCTATATAAAAATTCTACAATGAGCTTTTCTAAGACATCTATAAGGACATTTTATAAAACAGGCATATTGTTTACAAAATAAATCTATAATTCAAATAATAATTCTATTTCTTAAAAATTTGAAAATTTTCTTTTGATTTTTTTCTATTCTTTGTGTTATATAAATTCAATAAGAGACAATTAGTTTTAAATGAAGTATTTAACTTTATTCTTGCTATATAGAGACTTCTTAGATTTGAGATTGTATGGTCTCTGTGAAATAATACTTGGAATCCATATAGCAAACCCAACAAACCAAGAATGAAAACTTGGTAATAAAAAAGAAGAAAAGCAAAGTTAATGTACTTGAGAAGATCGCAGGTACTACCATATCTTTCTACATTGTACTTCCTTGTGAGAAGGCCCAGGCTAGTTCTGAGTCTTTCTGGAATCAGATCTCATTCTGAGATTATTGAAAGCTTCCATTATTGAAAACTGAATTTTTTACCCTTAGATTTCAAAAGTGAAGAGGTAATCCACAATTGCCAGCATATTTGGAGATACAATTACTTGGGAGGTAAAAGGATGTAAGGAGAAAGCCTTAATCATGGTCCGTAGAGAAGTATCAATGTTTGTCCATTTTATCTACAGTCATAAACCAGATATTCTTCTTCAAGTTCTTTTACTGTATACCACAAAACTGACACATACAAGAATGTTGAACAGTGTCTGCTCTGGCTTATACATTTAAATTTGTTATGTGTGTGCATCTGTATGTGTGCATCTGTATGATGCATATAAACATTCCTAAGAATTTACATTGCCATATTATTTCTATAACCTCTTAATGGCAATTAGCTAGTGACTCTCTCCTAAAGTTTCCAATGGTAGCCTGTGGGCCACTTTTCAATCAAGGTTCATATAGAATTTCCTGGAGGTGGAATCTCTCTCATTCTCATATAATTTTTCCTTCTTTTTTTTCAAACACTGCACTTAAAATCCATATTACAAACTAAAGAATCCTCCATTCTAACCTATACATCACTGTTTGTTTGCTTACTTTTAATGGTCCCTGCTTCCAATACTGTTTGTTTCCTCTGTGATTTCACTATAAGCAAACATGAACAACCCTTAAACCTTTCTGTTTCAAGGATGTTGCCTTTTATATTATCTCAACTACTCTATTCTACATTCATGACCTAGAATGTTATTATTTAATAACTTTATTTATATTTCAGTTTCATGTATTTCACATTGCCAAGTGTCAAATTATGCCCTTCAGTGCATAGTCCTATGTTAAAGCCCTAACTCTCAGTCTGATTGCAATTTGAGATTGGACTTTTAGAGAAAATTAAGGAAAAATAAAGTCGTATGGTAGACTCTATTCTGCTGTAACTATCATATTTTTGAGGCAAGATTAAGATACAAGAACGCACACAAAAGAAAAATCCTGTAAAGACAGAGGGAGAAGAGGGATATCTATGAACTAAAGTAAGAGTTTTTTGGAATGAAACCAACACCACTAACAATTTGACTTTGAACTTTTCATCAGCTGAATTATAAATTGTAAGTGGTTTAACCATTCATCCTTTAGGTCTTCATTTTGCAAACCTCAAAAACTAAATACACATTTCTTCATCCATTTCAACCATGTATATGTTAGATGTATTGATCATATAGTCTCTTACCTCCTGGCTTCTCCTTAACATCTTAAATTCCATGTTTCATCATTTTAAATTTTCAGTGAAAGATCACACACACCTTGGAATATGTCTACCTTACACGCACATTTGATCTATTACCACAGAAATGATCTTATGTAAAACCTGAAAAGTATTAAGACAATATCTTTTTCTTTTTCTTACTTCATTTCACTTACTGGCATAGCCAATAATCTGGTTAAATCAATTCTCTACTTCTAGATAACGGTTTCAGAGAGAAAAATTATAAACAGGGAGTCCCTTCACATATGAATTCAAAGAAACATAGGTCCCATGGTTTCCCTTATTTGAAATAACTAGTATATGTCTGAGACAAGCAGAAAAGGTCAGCTAAGTTAATGTTAGGTGAAATAAACCCCAAGATAAGTATAAAAATATTTTTCTTTCTTGTGATTATTTCTAACGTATTTATATGATGATTTCTTTGTTGCTTTGTATGTCCCTCCCCCACGATATAACCTCTGCTTTCACTGTATTTGATGTTGGTATAATTTGTGGAGGGAAAGGGAAAAAACAAATCGTTTAAATAGGGATACAGGTGGACCCATTGTAACAATGAGATGTACAAGTCGTTATGTCGAAAAATGAACTTTACAACTTTGGCGGGGGCGGCGGGGGGTGGGGGGTGGAGAATGGGAAGGGATGGGAAGGGGAAACAAAGGAGGAGGCTACAATGTTTGATAAGAAATGTACTCATTGTCTTGCCCATATAATTGTAACCCCTCTGTATGGTATTTTCACAATAAAAGGAAAAAAGAAAAAAAAGTACTGATGTTGATTGCTATGATCTATTTTATTAAACTTTCTAGACCGTGAAATCAGCAAATATTTTTCATCAGAGACGAAACTGTGTGCATTTTAATACTGTGGACCATTTGATCTCAGTCACAAGTGGTTCGTTCAGCCCTAGACAAACGTGGAAAAACGAACTTTACAACTTTGGCAGGGGCGGGGGCGGGGGCTGGCGGTGGGGGGCGGGGGCAGAAGGGATGGGAAGGGATGGGAAGGAGAAACAAAGGAGGCAACAATGCTTGATAAGAAATGTGCTCATTACCTTGCTCAGGTAAGTACTTGTAATCCCTCTGTAGGGTATTTTTAGGATAAAAAAAAAAAGGAATCTGTGTGTAAGGCTATGTGCCAATAGAACTTCATTTGCAAAACTAAGAACAATCTGCAATTGACTCATAGATTACAGTTTGCAGATTGTTAACTAGATAATCTTGTAAAATCTTTCCTCAAGCAAAACCTTCTAGCCTATTCTGATTCTTAGATGATGATCCTAATTCTTAATCAAGTTAGAAAATTTGAAGGACTTTGGAAAAGAATTTCAATTATCTATCTCCTCAGTATTCAGATGTTGGGCATTATCTTGTGCTAGCTCCCTCCTGCTGCTCTAAATTATTTTTCCAAGTTCCTATCAGAGATCTAAAATCAATACTTTCACTGTTCAGTGGGCCTCAGATTCATTTAAATTATTGAACAACATGGCTCAAGTAATCTTTATTTTTCCAAACTTACTGATTTTTTTTCTTATTCTACTGAATCAGTCTTATCAACAGCAAAACACATGAAACAATAACATACATTAAAAATTAAAATACACTTTTATTAAAGCCCACAATATCGATGAGGTGAGCCCATATACCTCTGTTCTGTTTTCTATACTGTGTCAAAGCTCCACTTCTGGCTTTTTGCAAGTTAATGGGAAAGGCAACTCTTACAGACTTCCTTCCATGGCTGGCTTCAGGTTGTAATAATATTCATGTGTAAGCCTCCTAAGTAGCTAGAATGACAGCCTTGAGCCACAGGCACCTGGCTTTTTTTTCTCCTACTCTTATTACTTATTACTCTCTATCATTCTTTTAGCTGACCAGCTAAATATCTGCTCCACCTATATCTTTTCTCATTTCAGCTAAAGATAATTCCTTTTGTCAGATTGGTCAAACCAAACCTTTTTTACATTACTCTTACTTTCTCACTTTTTTCTCTCATGCTACAAATAATCTTTTTGAAAGTTCTGTTGATTCTACCTTTATAATACATGCAGAATTTAGTTATTTCCGTTGAATAACCCTGCTGCTAACCAACAGAGAATCTCTCTTGGTTTAATTGTAAAAGCTTTCTCACCAATCTGATTTTGACCCTTGACCCTCCACAGTCTATGCTTAACTTTTGAGCCCAAGTAATTATTTTAAAATATTATTCACATTTTACTGTTACCATTCCATCAAGGGCTCCAGTTTCTACAAGACCAGAACTCCAGGAACTTAAGAGTCTGAAATGCCCCCTTTACCAGCTCTTATTCTCCTTGCTAACAATACCTTCAACTTCATTTCTATCCTCTGAAAGAGCACTTGTTACACAGGCTTTCTTCAGTTTCTACATAGTAATCATGTGTCAGTGTCAGGGTCTTTGCACTGGCTTTCTGATCTCCTTGGAAATAATTTCCTCAGTGTATGTGTCTCTCTTGTCTCTTAACCTCTTTCAAGCTTTAGTCTTTTGACCTCTTTTTCTTCTTGCAGCCTACTCCAATTCCTTAGTTAACATTTCCATGCTTTCCTTCTCACTAAACCATGACTTTTCCCTTTGTGCTGTATTTTAGGTTTTCTTTTATCAGAGTTCATCACCTTTTAACTTACCACATAACTGAAATACTTACTCTATAGTCAGTGGCTCTCCAACTATAAATGTGAAAGGCATGAGTTTAAGATTTATGGAAAATTTTAATTTCCTCTACAGCTAAAGGAGTACATGGAAAACAATCTATTTTTGGTTTACGTTAAAGATTCAATGAAATAGCTATGTAAAAATAGAGCAGTAAAGGAATAACAAACAGAATGCCTGTCCATATATGAATCTGACACTTTAAATCCTCTCAAAACATTAATGAAACGGGTTTGAAGAAGAATTTTAAAACGTCACAATACAGTAACTTGATCATAATCAATAGCATTGCTGCAACACATTGTTATTACTTAAACAGACCTTAGAAGCTTTAAAAACAGTTTGATTTCTTCACCATATGCCATGGCATTAATACAACAATTTTGACATTATAAGGAGATTCTCTTTCATAAAGTTTCACATAAATAAAATTATTCTAGTTACTTATTGTGTAGGCAGTATTTTCATCTATCTGGAAGTTTAATAAAACATCAATTACATGTATTTATCTAATAATCTATTCATCGTGTCTCTATGGTTTCTCAGTCTGCAACTTCATCATCCACTACTTATATACCTACCTTTATAGACATACATTAAACCAAATGATTACAGAGGCAGAAAAATTTGCGGCATTGACCTAAAAGAATTCTACAGACCATCACACACAAAGGAAACTACTTAATTACCTTTATAAATCATCATTCATTATTTTAGGAAGCATTGGGAGAGAAGAAAGAATAGTGTCTGTTCTTTCAAGTACGAAGAGGTACAGACTGCTGCTCACTTGTTATACAATATCAGATATGTTTATTATTAGTATAATTAATAAATACATTTTTACGTAGTAGGTGATTTCAGTCCACTAGTGTACAGGAAGCAAACACAAAGCTTAAGGAATGCATACAAGATGATGTAACTAGGAAATAGTGAATGTACAATTCAAATCACAACTGTATAATCTCAGAAATGCATTGTTAACCTCTGAATTATGATATTAAATATTCACATCAGTAAGCTATGCCAATGTTTAAATATAAAAAGCAGCAGTGTGTTTTTAAATCCTTTTTCAGTAGATCTAGATAATATCTAACCTCATTAAGTTCATTCCCTTTGGAGGTGTTCTTCAGCTGCTGAAGGAAGTCTTGCTTTTACCTTTATTTTCTTAGTTATATTGATTTTGGCATTCAGGTCATGTTACTGCTCAGGATATAAATTGTATGCCTGTAAAAATTTCCATTTTGTTAATGTCTTTTATGTGGCAAATTTCTCTTGTTTCTTATTATGGTCTATGACTGTAATGATTGGGTAATGATATCCAATATTCTGAATCATTTTATGTACATACACCATATGCATGCAAATTCAATTTGCCTAATACTCTGCTCTTTAATTTGCATTTTCATAGAACAAGTTGAGTATTATGAGGTAAAATTATATTGACTGGTTCCAATATCTTAGAAAGTTAAATCATCATTATATGAGAAATGATTGAAGGCATTAATTATAAATGAATCGTGAAAAATATTCTCAAGGCACATATCTTGAGTTATAATGTGATAATAGCTACATGTCCTAAAGATTTATTTTACAATTGTGGTACATACCCAATGCTTTGATTACAAAATTAAGCTGAGTGATTTCAAGAGGAAAACATTCTTTCTGTTTTACTGTAAATACCAGTCAGAATATTTATGTAATTCTAAGCTATTACAAATTAAATGAAATGACAGAATTATAAAATAACATAAAAATTCAGATATACCAAACACAGGGTGACCTAAGTTCATCAAAATATCTTATTCAAAAATATTTGCATATTTATTTTTATGAATGTTTTCAATGAAAAAAAGACATATAGGATCCTAAACTGGGTTGTTAAAATATATGCATGTCCAATGATGAGAGCTTCTGCACTGTAGTTTTTGAAACTAAAGGGCTAGTATTAAGAGATATGGCCAAAGTATTCTTGAGTAATATAAATACATTGGTGCTAAAACAAAGTCCAACTAAATTCCAACTGGAGCTTGAGTTCAGGAATTCAGCATCTTTAAAAATTCTACTAATATTCTCTACTTTGTCACCTTTCTCTTATGTCTCTTCCTTTGTTTGATTTACCTCTGTTCCAAGTATGGGGATCCAATGTATATTTCATGTGGTTAACTTATGTGCATGTGGTATCTTGTGTATACATGTATTTTGATAATTCATATGAGAAAATATCCAGTGGAATTTTGGTTTACTCAATTTAAAGTATTTTGACTGTGCCTGCAACCTAAAAAATACACAGTATTTATACATATATATATACATGTATGTATATATGTATTTATTTTTATTAAATTGACATCTTCCTAACCTTTACAAGGGGGCTTGGATCCATATTGTTCAAAAGTCCATGTATTTTTCTAATTATGGGACATTTCAGAAGATATAGGAACTAGTTATTCACCTATTTGCCTCGTCTATTTCTATAAAAATAGTTACTCACAAGATTAACTTTAAATTATCTTTTAAAACTGTGACATCTTGTAACACAATGATTGTTTATTAGAAATGAATCACTGTACCCTGAAAAATATGTTGATATATTCCACCTGCTTAATAAATAATACCCCCAAATGTTGTACACTTCCTTATGTGTAATTACCTTTCCTTACAATGCTGCCTGCTCAGCTCCAGCATCCCAATTTTGAAAGCCCTTTTCCATTGCTCTCTCTTTCTGTAGCCTTCTCTGTGCAGATTTCACACAGCTAGTCCTTCACTCTACATATCTGTTTAAATGTCAGTTCATCAGGAACACTGTATGTAAGTGCTCAGGCTTGATAGAACAACCACTTCATTGACTTCTTGAAACTTCTCACAACCTGAAATTGAATTAATTTAGTTATTTGTATCACCTACTAGAATGTAAGTCCTGTAAAGTCAATGGTCCTTATAAAATCAAGTATCTCCAATCTTCAGAATGCCAACTTTTCTGTAGGAGTAGGCATATGGGAAAACATTAAGGAAAATTATTTGGTTGCCAGTGCATATATTAAAGGTACATTACCAGTAAACAAACCACATACTATTAAGGTTTTATTTACATATTAAACAAAAGAATATTAAAAGAGTGGAGTTCTGAAACTCTATTTGATAAATAAAAATTACGCAATGGGCTAGATTGTTTGAAGTTCCAGTTGAACTTCATATATGTTGTTATTTAGATATAAATAAAAAGAAAATTCAGAGGTGTAAAATGATATAAAAATTCAGTTTACTTTCACTTGAAACAATATAGTTAAAACAGCTTCTGAAGGATGCCTGTACATTATTGGCCTCTGATTTTGTAATAGCATCCGAATATAATTTAAAAATTGAATTGTAATGTTGAAGTTATGTTGCTTCATTTCGATACAGTGTTTGAATTGTTTTTCTTCCCTACTCAAACTGAATCATTATGAGCACATTTCATTTATACTGTCGATTCAGTCACTGATATTTATCTTTTGTTTTTAAAGGTTACACTATTTCCCTCTGAATGATGTCTATAATTCACCAAATATTACAACACAAGTAAAATATAGAATTCTTGCATCATTGGCTACTTTTGAAGTCAAGGAAAAATAATTTTAAGATAAGAATCCATCATTTAAAATTGGTATCTTAAATAGAGGTCAGTACCATCCTTATTCTTGGCTAATATTGGACAAATTATTATTGGGATTTCAAACAACTGGGGGCACATTTACTCAAAACATAAATTTATATCTAGCACCTACAGTCCACTTGCCATTATTGAATCAATCATCAAGATGGTTTCTTCTACTTTTTTAAAGGTGAATCAGATAAAATGATACATACAAATGGACACAATGTTGAGATTACTTGGATTTTTTACCAACAAATTATTTCAATTGTCCTCAGGTTCCTGAATGTTTTGGCAGATTACATCAGTAATAAAGGAAGAAAGGCAATGGTAAAAGAATGGTGTGATACATCTTTGAATTGCAGAGACAAGAGAATAATATTGGTTCAAGGCCAGCCTGGACAAAAATCAGTGAAATCCCTGTCTCATAACAAGTAGGTGTGGTGATACAAGTCTATCAATCCAGCTCTTTGGTAAGAGAAGTAAGAAGATTTGAGCCCAGCTAAGACCTTATTTGTAAAACTGAAGCAAAAGAACTGTGGGCATGGCTCAAATGGTAGAGTTCTAGTAAGCAAGATGGTATGAGTTCAATCCCCAACACCACAGAGAAACAAGTGTTTATTTTAATAGGTCATTTTCTTTTTTTCAGATCTGGAAGTAATTCTTTCAGTTTATTATTTTCTCTTATTCCTGCACTATTATTTTTTGCTACACCATTCTGTTGCTACTGGTTATATCCTTGATATTTTGAAGGTCATAAGTCTATTTGGTTACTTATTGTTGTTTGGAATTTTCTTATTTTTTTCTCTCATTAGTAGCTATCTTTGTTCTTATGTAAGTAAAAAGATGTAAAATTACTGTATTATCACCACTAATGCTACTTCACAGAATCCAGGAACTGCATTTTAAGTAGTCAGTATTCAACCAATTTTATATAGACAAAAAATGTCTCTAAGGTTATGGAAATATTGTACACATTAAATTTCCTTTTCTTCATAGTACTTCTGATGTGATTATAAGTATTTCTGACATGTTTAGATTAGTTTCTCCCTTGTAGTTTCCAAAATTTTTTCCTTTTATTCTTTTCCTTTTATTTCCTTTTATTTTAACTACACATGGTATGTTCTATTCTGTTCATGTCTATTTTAAGTTCTAAATGCCTCCTGTTTGTGGCTGTATATAGCTTTCCCTAGATGTTGGACACTTTCTTTGAATAGGTTTTCTATACTTTTAGTTTTCATCTTCATCTTCTACCCCATGGATGCTTAGGTTTGGTCTCTTGATCATGTTCCAGAATTCCTGAGGTTTGTGATCATCCTTGTTTATTTTTTCTTCTCTGCTCACTGAGTGTAATATTTCCTTGATGTTGTCTTCAATGCCTTCAAATCTTTCTTTTCAATCTGTATCCTGATACTGCTTTCTGCCGTGTTTTTTGATTATGGAGCATGAACACTGTTTCTAGCTTTTAGTTCAGAAGCTTAATTTACTTTTAGTGCTTCTTGTTCATGTTGCTGATTTTCTTTTCCATGTCTTAGATTGATTTATGTCCCTCATTTATCTGTTGGAACTTTCTTCTGATATTTCACCTACTGGATTTTCTTTGGACTCAGATAATGAGGTGCTCTAAGCTTTCACATTGCTTTTTTATATCCTATTTATCTTTCTATGTCATAATTTTTGTATCTGCTAGTTTAATATCTTTGTCCCAAAACTCTCTGAATAGTGAAACTAGACATCCATAACAGAATCAACATTTAAAAAAACTAAACCTAATAAATTAAATGTAGTAAGTAACAACTATGAACAGCAACTATTTCCAACACCAATGCTAGAAATTAAACACAAACCAAGAATATATAGGATATCTAGAAGTTAAGCATTCTATAGTTACTAATAATTCAGTAATCAAAGAAGAGAAATGTAAGAGAAAAGTAGATATGGATTAATGGAAAAGTGTATGTCATGAAGACATCTGAAGTAATTTGGAGAGAGTATATAGTAAAATTTTCACAGAGAAAAATTATGTAGTTAGGAATGGAGACAAATATATACCAATAAAAATGGCTCCTCCTGGCTTGATAGCTCATGCCTGAATCCTAGACAACTAAGACAGAGGAAAGAAGAATCACAGTTCAAAACTATTATGAGTAGAAACTTAGTGGCAACCACATCCCAAACAAAATAAGCCAGTCAATGGAGGGTTGCTTTGTGACATCAGTTACCTAAAAGCTATAGGTTAAAAAAAATAGCAGTTATGGGTTAGTTCAAGGCCAAAAAATCCAAAGCCTTGAATGAAAGTATATAAAAACTAAATGGGACAGGGAAAAAGTTTCAAGTGGTAGAGCACCTTAAGCCAAATGGAAGACCTTGAGTTAAAACTCCAGCACTATATACAAACAAAACAAATATCTGTCAAAAAGAAGAGCAGGAAAAAGAGGAGGAAGAGGAGGAGGAGGGGGAGGAAGAGGGAGCAAGAAAAAATTCTTCCCATCTCCTATAGTGAATAGAATTTTACAAAAGAAGGAAATGTCAAATGTATTTTTGTTTTTAGGTGCTTTTCTCTTGATTCTAAATGTGGTCAACTAAGATACAAACACATATGAGAAACGAATTTTTATTCAAATAAGCTATCATTTTGCTACTGTAAGATTGACCTCCTCTGTGACAAGTATTTTGTTCTTATGGGATATGAACATATTTTCTGTAAATGTATGAATTTTAGTAGCTCAGTCAATCATTGATCATATGTAATAATTGAGTGCTTTGGTATGCACATTCTTGCTGGCTTCTGCAGTTAATAATTATCTCTGGGAATGTAAAAATAACCTTTCTCAGACAAACTACTTAAAAGTGGTGAGTAGTTCTGTCCAATTTTGCCCAGGTGATCCCAAATATGATGGGAAAAAAACAATTGCTATTATCTTTGCTAATGGATATAGCAAAGCTAAGAAATAAAGGGAAATGATTACCTCATCACTTTTTCTAAACAAAAATCATCCTGTTAAACAAATTCAACTGTTTTTCTCTTAATTTACAAACTAGGTCTAGTTCTGTAAGGAGTAGGTACCTAGGATATAGTATCATGAATTTCTATATGATTAGGTTTTGGCTATTCTATAGTGGCTTGTTGCTATCCAAAGTATCTTTGTTCAAATAAATCATTTCATTCTGACTTCAGAACCTTTGTTGTTCATCTTCAAGGATGTGTTTTCATGATAATATATTGACAATAAAATTTCAATTCCAAAACAGTCTCAAAGAATTCTGTCTAAAATCGTTAGGCCATCCTTTGTAGTTGAGTACCAACAACCAGGTTTTGCTTCTTAGTGCTGTGTATTCCCAAAACAATGAAATTTCTATGAAGTTCGACATCAATTCTTTTTCACAACTGTGATTTGTACCAGAATGACAGTTGTCTCATTGAGTTAAGTGTATATTCTGAATGATTAAACAACATTGAGTGGGGAAGACACAATACATCAAACAAATATTTTCATATGCTATTTTCCTATTAATTTATATGCAATTTTTAATTAAGAGGATGGCATCTCCCTCTCCAAATGCCTATGGGTTACCTAATCCTCAGGATTTTATTTTATTCTATTCTATTAGTTTTCTAAGCCCTGATCTCATAGTTATCTCCTCAAAGTTCTAAATAATTAATTTTTAGTATACAAGATTTATATTGCTAGGATTTTTTATGTTGAACCCATTACAGAATGTTGACATCTGTTATTGAAAGTATGTATAAAACATATCAGTAAGATTGAAACAAGATTTTTTTTGTAATGTATGTCATAGTGAGCATAGTCAACAGATGATATTTTTAATGTATTGCAAGTGGGAAAATAATGTGTTGTTACATATTTTTAATAGAATCAGCACAACACATGTTTTTGAGAACATCAAAGCAGATGGTTACACCCTTTGAGGCTTTGTAAGTTCAGGAGTAGATACAGTTGGTCAATAGCTACGAGTCCTGACCCTCCTCAACTCCTCAACCATACTCTCATACAACATCAAATTTCATTTTTTTAACTGAAGTAATATCAACATAGAACTTCTTCAGGTATGATATTTAGATGGCATTATATACATATACACACACACACACACACACACACAGATATGTGATACACACAGATATATCCATAGATAGTTCTAAATATTGCTCTCTATATCTCTATATCTCTGTGTGTATATGTATGTGTATATATATATATATATATATATATATATATATATATATATATATATGGGGGTTGGTGTGTGTGTGTATGAACACTGAAGTGTTGTTGATAGTCCTCTTCCCCTTCATCACATCAAATGAATAACATTCTTAATTGTCAGTATAGTTCCAATTGTGTATTTTAACTTCCAGTGTCTTCCAATTTAATTTAGGACAAAATTTGCATTCTGAAACTTACAGAGATTCCAAATTGAAGGAAACTAAAACATGCAAGCAAACAAATAAAATGATAACTTCCTTAAGACTCCAAATCATGTCTAAAGAACTGGTATTGAATGTCTTTAACAACACTGAAGATACAAAGCAAAGAAAAACTGAGTTTAAAAATAATTTCAGCATTTTGTTATTTCCCTTCCCCTCAGGATGACCCATTTTAACAATGAGATGTTGACAAACAAACTTTACAACTTCGGGATGGGATGGGGGCGGGGGACGGGGGATGATAGGAGAAAAGCAAAGGAGAAGGTAACAATGCTAGATAGGAAATTGTGTTCATTACCATACTCATGTAACCCCTCTGCACAGTATTTTTACAATGATAAAACATATAAAAATTATTTCAAACTCTTACTAGGGATGATTTAAAAACAGTGGTGTATTGGCATAATCACTGGGATAGGACACAGGGGCAGTTTTACTCCTTGGGAGGACTCTAATTTATTATTCTTTTGATATTAGAAAAGTTGGGTTATTTTCTTTTTTTTAATTTAATTTTATTTTATTTGTGAACGTACTGTACAGAGGGGTTACAATTGCATGGGCAGGATAATGCGGACATTTCTTACCAAGCACTGCAGCCTCCTCCTTTGTGTACCCTTCACATCGCTTCCCAGCCTCCCCCCTGTCCCCCCAATCCCCATCCTTCTCCTTCAACACTTTGCCCACCCCCACCCCCCCCCACCCCCCCACCGACGTTGTAAAGCTCGTTTTGGACATGACAACTTGTACTTCTCATTGTTGCAACAGGTCCACCTGTAGCCTTAAACAACTGGTTTTTCCTCATCTCCTCAACAAGTTATACTGACATCAAATATAGTGAAAGCTGGGGTTATACTATGGGGGAGGGACATACAAAGCAACAAAGAGATAATCTTATAGATGCATTAGAAACACATGCATGAAAGAAAAAAACATTAAAATACATATCTAAGGGTTCATTTTCCTGACATCACATTATCTGACCTTTTCTGCTTGACTCATACATATACTACATATTGCAAATAAGGGAAACCATGGGACCTATGTTTCTTTGGGCCTGGCTTACTTCACTTAATATAATTTTTTCCAAGTTTTTCCATTTCCTAACAAATGGGGCAATGTCATTCTTTCTGATGGAGCCATAGAATTCCATTGTGTATATATACCACATTTTCTTGATCCATTCATCTACTGAGGGGCATCTGGGTTGGTTCCATATCTTAGCTATGGTAAATAATGCTGCAACAAACATATTTGTGCTGGTAGCTTTAGTGTGGTCTTGTTTGTAAACATTTGGGTAAATGCCCAAAAGTGGGATTGCTGGGTCATAGGGGAGTTCTATGTGAAGTCTTTTGAGGAACCTCCATACTGCTTTCCAAAGTGGTTGAACAAATTTACATTCGCACCAACAATGGAGTAAGGTTCCTTTCTGTCCACATCCCCTCCAGCATCTGTTCTTGTTAGAGTTCTTGATTTTTGCCATTCTAACTGGAGTGAGGTGATATCTCAATGTTGTTTTGATTTGCATTTCTTTTATGGCTAGGGATGTTGAACATTTCTTCATGTGTCTATTGGCCATCCTTCTTTCTTCTTCAGAGAAGTTTCTCTTTAAGTCTTTTGATCACTTATTTATTGGGCAGTTGTTTCTTTGAGGATTTGTTGTTGGGGGGTTTAATTTTTTGAGTTCCAAATATATTTTACATATGAGACCCTTGTCCTTTGTATGGCTAGTAAAGATCTTCTCCCAATCTGTAGGCTTTCTATTGATCTTGCTAGCTATGTCATTTGCCCTGCAGAAGCTCTGCAACTTTATGTAATCCCATTTGTCCAACCTTTCTTTGATTTGTTGTGCTTCCGGGTCTCTATTCAGAAACTTTTGGCCTGAGCCAAGGAGACCTAGGGTTTCTCCTATTCCATCCTGTAATGTTTTCAGAGTGTCTGCTTTGACTTCAAGGTCTTTGATCCATTTGGAGTTGATTCTGGTGCAGGGTGATATATAAGGATCTAGCTTTAGTTTTCTACAAGTGATTAACCAATTTTGCCAGCACCATTTACTGAAGAGGCTGTCTTTCTTCCATTCTATTGTTTTAGCTTCCTTATCAAAGATTAGATGGCTATAGGTCTGTAGGTTCATTTCTGGGTTTTCAATTCTATTCCATTGGTCCTGAGGTCTGTTCTTATGCCAATACCAAGCTGTTTTGATTACTATGGCTTTATAGTAGAGTTTGAAATTTGGTATTGATATTCCTCCAGCAGTGTTCTTTCCATTGAGGAGCGTTTTTGCTATTCGGGGTCTTTTATTGTTCCATATGAATTTTTGGATTGCCTCTTCTAATTCCTTGAAGAATGAGGTTGGAATTTTGATAGGTATTGCATTGAATTTGTAGATAGCTTTGGGAAGTATTGCCATTTTCACAATGTTAATCTTTCCAATCGAGGAGCATGGGAGGTTTTGCCATTTTTTAAGTTCTGTGTTGATTTCCTTTTTCAAGGTGTTAAAGTTTTCATCATAGAGGTCCTTCACTTCTTTGGTTAAGTTAATTCCTAGGTATTTTATTTTTTGTGGGGCTATTACAAATGGAGTTGCTTTCCTAATTTCAGCCACACTTTTCTCATTGTTGGCATATAGAAAAGCCATTGATTTTTGGGGGTTAATTTTATAACCTGCTACTTTGCCAAAGTTTTGAATCAGCTTGAGTAATTTGGGAGTGGAGTCTATGGGATTATTTAAATACAAGATCATGTCATCTGTAAAAAGGGAGAGTTTTATTTCTTCTTTCCCTATTTGGATCCCCTTTATGTCTGCATCTTGTCTTATTGCTGTAGCTAAGCATTCTAATACTAGATTGAAGAGAAGTGGAGAGAGTGGGCATCCTTGTCTTGTTCCTGAGTTAAGAGGAAATGGCTTTAGTTTTTCACCAGTGAGTGTAATGCTGGCTGTAGGTTTGTCATATACAGCCTTTATTGTATTGAGGAATGTTCCATGGATTCCTAATTTTTCCAAAACCTTCATCATGAAGGGGTGTTGGATCTTGTCGAATGCTTTTTCTGCATCTATTGAGATAACCATGTGGTTCTTATTCTTGCTCCTGTTGATGTGATGAATAATATTAATTGATTTGCGTATATTGAACCAGCTTTGCATCCCTGAAATGAATCCTGTTTGATCATGGTGTATGATTTTTTGGATGAATTGTTGAAGTCGATTGGCCAAAATTTTGTTGAGAAGTTTTGCATCAATATTCATCAAAGAAATGGGTCTATAGTTCTCTTTCTTTGATTAAGTCCCTGCCTGGTTTTGGGATGAGGGTTATGATGGCTTCATAGAATGTGTTTGGTAGTGAGCTTTGTCTTTCAATTTCATTGAATAGTTGGAGGAATATTGGTGTGAGCTCTGCTTTGAAGGCCTTGTAAAATTCCGCTGTAAAGCCATCTGGTCCTGGACTTTTCTTAGCTGGGAGGTCTGTTATTGCTGTTTCTATTTCAGTGCTTGATATGGGCCTGTTAAGATAGTTTAACTCATCATGGTTTAGTTTTGGCATGTCAATATTTGCTAGGAAAAGGTCCATTTCTGTGAAGTTCTCAAACTTATTAGCATAAAGTTTTGAGAAGTATTCCCTTATAATGTTCTGAATCTTGGTTGTTTCCGTGGTGATGTTTCCATTCTCATCTCTGAGTTTATTAATTTGGGTGTGTTCTCTTCTTTTTCTGATAAGATTTGCTAAGGGTGTTTCAATTTTGTTAAGTTTTTCGAAGAACCAACTCTTTGTTTTGTTGATTCTTTCTATAGTTTTTTTGATTCTAATTCATTTAATTGTGATTTAATTTTGATTATTTCTTTCCTTCTACTGGATTGGGGTTTATCTTGCTGCTCTTTTTCAAGGAGGTTTAGATGTGTCATTAAATTGTTAGTTTCAGATCTCTCCAATTTGTTGATGTAGGAGCTCAGAGCTATAAAATTGCCTCTGAGTACTGCCTTTGCTGTGTCCCAGAGGAGCTGCAATTTGTGTGTTCATTTTTGTTGAATAGCATGAACATTTTAATTTCCTTTCTAATCTCTTCCATGACTCACTCATGATTCAGCAGTGTGTTGTTCAGCCTCCATGTGATGCCTGACTTTCTTTGGTGGCTTTTGGTGTTGAGTTCTAATTTTATTCCCTTGTGGTCAGAGAGAATGCAAGGTATAACTTCAATGTTTCTGAATTTAGACAAGTTTGCTTTGTGGCCTAAAATGTGGTCTATTTTGGAAAACGTTCCATGTGCTGCTGAGAAGAACGTGTATTCTGATGCTGCTGGGTGAAATGTTCGGTAGATGCCTGTTAAGTCTAGTTGATCTATGCAGCTGTTTAGGTCTGCGGTTTCTCTGTTGAGTTTTTGCCAAGTTGATCTATCTAGTGGGGAGAGTGGTGTGTTAAAATCCCCAACAATTAATGTCTTTGTATCTATATGGGATTTGAGGGAAAGTAGTGTTTCTTTGATAAATTTGGGTGCTCCATTGTTTGGCAAATAGATATTTAGAATTGTAATATCCTCCTGAAGGAGAGATCCTTTAATTAATATATAGCGACCTTCTTTATCTCTTCTCACGAATTTTAATTTGAAGTCTATTTTATCTATTATTAGGATTGCAACTCCTGCCTGTTTATGGGGGCCGTTTTCTTGGTAGATTTTGTTCCAGCCTTTAACTTTGAAAATGTGTTTGTTTTTATGGACAAGATGTGACTCCTGCAGGCAGCAGATAGAAGGGTCTTGTTTTTTAATCCAACTAGACAGTCTATGTCGCTTAATTGGAGAGTTCAGTCCGTTAACGTTAAGAGATAGGACTGAGAGGTATTTGGGAGTTCCTGCCATGTTATCCACCTTCTTGGGGGCTGCAAAAACTGGGTTCTTCCTATGGTTCTTGGATTCTCAGTTTGGGTGCAGTTTCTTGGCCTTTGTTGCGTTCTTGTTGGTTTTCTATGTGTAGAACATCTTTAAGAATCTTTTGCAGGGCTGGTTTGGTGGAGATATATTGTTTCAATTTTTCTTTGCTATGATAGGTTTTTATTTGGCTTTCAGTTATGAAGGAGAGTTTAGCTGGGTACAGTATTCTTGGTTGATAGTTGTTTGTTTTTAGGGCATGGCATACGTCATTCCAGGCTCTTCTTGCTTTGATTGTCTCTGCTGAGAAATCTGAGGTAATTCTAATTGGTTTCCATTTATAGATGATTACCCTTTTCTCCTTGACAGCTTTAAGGATCTTTTCCTTGGTCTGGGTTGATCCTGTGTGGATTATAATGTGAAGGTGGGATGTCCTATTCTGGTCTGGTCTATTTGGGGTTATAAAAGCTTCTTATATCTGAATAGGCCTATCTTTTTGTATGTTTGGGAAATTCTCTGCTAGGATCCTGTTAAACTAATTTCCTAGACCATTAACTTCTGTTTCTAGGTGCTCCTCTACACCCATTATCCTTAGATTAGGCCTTCTGATGGTGTCTCCCAGGTGTTGGATAGATCTATCATATTTCTTGGACTTGTCTTGGATGGTTGTATGTGCTTTCTCTATAATATCTAGGCTGTCTTCAATCCCTGAGATTCGATCTTTTGCATGGTGTAACCTGCTGTCAAGACTCTCTACTTTGTTTTTTATCTCTTTTCCTTCTAGCTGGTCAGCTTTGATGGCTTCAAGTTCTTTGTTGAAGCTCTATTTTAGGTCTTGTATGAATTTTTTTACTTCCTTAATTTGGTGTTCAGTGTTTGTTCTCAAATCACTTAGTTGATTGGTTATGGTTTCTTTGGACTCCCATTCCTTCAGTTGGGTTCCATTCAGCACTCCCTTTGTGGTCTCCCTGACTTCCTTCAGCTCTTTGTTAATGGATTCCATGAATGCCTTAGTGATTTTTGTGTATTCTCTACCTGGTCTCTCAATTCCTGAATTATTCTTTGATTAGCTTCCTTCTGTTCGTGGGATTCCTGTAGTTCTCTTTCCTCTCGTTCGTGGGATTCCTGCACTTCTCTTTGAGTGTTCTCAGCCTGCTCACGCCATTCCTCCCTTTTTCTTTGAGTATTCTCAAGTTGTTCACGCAAATCCTGTATCAGTTTTTGAGAAGCTTCCTCACGCTTATGATATTCCTGTATAAGCTTTTGGGATGCCTCTTCTCTCTCCCATTCACGCTCTTACAGAATCCTTTGTAAGTTGTCAAACTTCTCATTTATCATGGTTGCCAGCAGTGTTTGTAGAGCTATTTGGGAACTCTCCTATGGATTATTCATTATCTGTTCTGACCCCTGATTATCAAGATTGGGAATTGAGATATCCGGATTTGCCATTTTTCTTGTGTTTTTCCGGCTTACTCTGCCCATTTGAGATGAAAATAGCACCAGTTTTGTGCTAGAACACTATCTTAAGGCAACCATCAATCAAAGTTTGCTTTTGTAGAGTCAATAGTCTACATATACAATCTAGTTCAACAGATACATCTATTCAACATCAAACAACTGTACGTTAATGGGCTTTGAACCGCAGAGAAGAATTTGGAAGACCAGAAATTATTAGGGTTAGGGTGAGATGTGTGTAAAAAATAGGGATAGATTGGTGGGGGTGGGGCACAGGGAGAGTTAACTATGTCCTAATCCCAATGCAGGAAATAGGTTGGGTAGCATGCAAGTAGAGAGAGAGAGAAAAAAAGAAGAAAGGGAAGGGGAAATGAAAAGAGACCAGAAAAAAATAGAAACGTAAAAATTAATATTATTATGGAAATTAAAAGACCATCTATTTAGAGAGGAATGTGAGTATATTAAGAAAAGTGAAGAGACATAGAGGAGAAGTGAAAAACTTAAAAAAATGCTTAAAATATTATATAGGTATAAAGAGGTAGTACTGCTATTAAGGAATTTAAGTCTCAGAGGTTTTGAATTGAGTAATAAATTTGTGGATTAAGTGTGTACACAATGGGGGATAGGGTCTACTAGTTAACTATGGGTTTATCTGAGGATGTTCAGGACAAGAGTTAAGTCACATAAAGAGGATCAAGAGATAGGAATAGGTGAACAGGAAAATAAAGGGAGAAAAAGAGATCAGAAGTTCAGTAGAGCTAGACAAATAACAAAAAGATAGTTAAGAAAGAAAGAGAAAGAGAAAGAAGACAAGAAAAGAAAGGAAACCGCACATTCATGTATTCCTAAAATAAAAATTATAAGAGGAAAAAAAGTTACTGGAAAACAATTATTTTTTCAAAAAAGGCAAAAATTAAAGATTAATAAAATTTTTAGAATAGGAAAAAAATTATATATATATATAAGGTACCAGGAAAAACAAAATAAGAAAAAAAAAGAAAAAAGAAGAGGAAGAAAGAAGAAAAAAAAGAAAAAAAGTTCTTTGATTTTTTTTTTGATTTTTTTGGGAGGGGTGGGAAGAATCCTGTATCTCCCTTTTGTCTGTAATCAGCCTCTGGTTGGAGTCTCTGGTCAGCTTGAGGTCCTGTGGCTTGATTGGTTTCTTAAGTCAGTTTGTTCGAACAGGCAGAAAAATGTTCTGCTTTACCCAAGATTTTGAGATCCCCCTCCCAGATTAGTTTACTGGGAGGGTGATCTGCTTTGAGAATCACAAAAGAGGGGGATGCAATGGTAAGGCTAGGTTCTGGGTAGAGTTGAGGCCTTTCAACAATCAGTAGCTTTTTCCTGAGGCTATTTTGTGAAAAAAAAAACTCAGAGAGCCCAGCTTGGAGCCATTCTCAGGGTTTCTGTTTTTCAATTGATTGTGGAGGCTGCTAGAGGGAGGGGCAGCCTCTGGCTCTGGTTACCCAGTGAGGAAAGCCACTCCAATGGCTGGTGCCTGAGCTGGGTGACTTTTCCCTGGATGGAGCCGTCTGGCAGGTCACTTCACTGTTAAGTTCTTGTGACCTGCTAAATGACTCATCTTATTCCAAGGCCTGGGTTGGAGCTGGCAGCTCCTCCGAGCTTTGTCGGTATCCAAGATGGAGATCTTCGGTGCTGGGGAGGGAGGGGTGGCCTTCCCTCCTCTGCTCCCTGAGAAGGAGTGAGGACGTCGGGCTTCTACTCACGTAGAGTCTTGGATCCTGGGTTGTCTCTGGTCTGCACACTGCAGGATGAAGATGTCCACTCCTTGTGGGTTCTTGCTGGTGTTGAGTAGAATCCGCTCGCCCGCTGAGTCTGGCTCCTTAGTCCCGGACTCCCTGTGTGAGTGCTCAGTTATGGCCCGGGCTGCGGCGACCCTGCCACGGCCGTGGTGGCGGCTGCTGGCCGGTGCTCAGATGTGTCTTTTTGCCTTGGCTTCCCCTCTCTTGTCTAACTCTCTGTCCTGTGATGGCACACTTCGTTTGATTCTCTGGCTTAGGACTGTTCACTAGAACTCTAAAACTGCTTTCTATGCGAGAGCTTGTTCAGATTCCAGCTTGTCCTCCGCCATCTTCCCGGAACTCTCAACTTGGGTTATTTTCTACACCACAATTTTTCAAGTGAAATAAATGAGAGCTTTTCTCTGGGAAATTTCTAGCTTCTCTTTCTCATGATGCATCAGCAACAATGCATTATCCTAGAGATCAGTCTTTAGAATTAAGTTATTGATGGGACAATCACCTTCGTGAATCTATGAGCTTTAGGCCACTACTAAAATCCAGTATCCCTGTCAGATGGGAGACCTGGCCACGTATGGCACGCATCATGTGAAAAAAAAAGATAATAACACATTGTAGGTGTGAGCAAACACAATGAGGTAAACAAAAGCAAATTTCCATACTTTCCTTGAGAAATTCTAATATTGTTCTTAATAAAAATTTCTGACCTTTATGAAAATCACAGGATGAATTTTTTTTCTTGTTTTTATATGTGCATGTGTGTGCTAGTATGGCATTGGCTTTTATATCCAACACATATTTGATGAAATTAAAAGATGTAAAGAATTCCATGCAAATATGAATAGACAAGCACATGTTGATGAAGCTATACTCTTTAAAACATGTAAACCAGGCACAAAAGACACTTTTCTCCTTCTCTGCGTTTCTTGAAAAACCTTTGTTTTAATATCAAGGATTGCTTGCAGCTGCTTATTTTCTTTCATAATTTTGAGACTTTCCAAGATCAGCAATAACTTTCCTAACCTTGATCAATGACCATAATTGTGATTCTATATACCAAGAGGATGCTCAATAAATAGTTGATGATAATGATAAATTTTAGAGTTTTGATTATAACTTAGATTTATTTTCTTTCTCTTTATATAAATTGATAAACATAAATTCGATATCTCAAGTTGCATACATACCAATGATTCATTCTATATTCAGTATTTTTGCCACATGTCTCATTCTTATATTAGGTCTTCTTTTCAAACTATTGTATTTCAATTCCCTCCCATTTTTCACTCTTTCACTGTCTTGCTTAAAAATAATGAATCCTTTCAGTTCATTTGATATAAGTAGAGTCATTCAATTTTACTTATGTATAAATAATAAAGTATAGAACTAGGGTTCTAGTTGTTAAGTCTGGGGAAATCATGTGTGTGTATTTGCATATTCTGAAGTAGATTTAACTCTATTTTCTACGTTGGATGTTGGTTGACATATTAAATGATGAGCAAAAGCAAAGTCAAGACCTTACTGTTTCAGAAAATCAAAGAATAGAAATAGCTTGAAAATACTCATACTTCTGTTAGCATTAGCAAACAGGAAGCAAACATGGAGTCCATTATCAATTTTAGGAATTTTAATTTCAAGAATTATTGGACAAAGTGGTTTTCTGTGGCTCACACCTGTAATCCTAGCTACTCAAGAGGCTGAGATCTGAGGATCAAGGTTCAAAGCCAGCCAGGGCAGGAAAAGTCTGTGAGACTCTTATCTCCAACAAACTACTCAGACACCAGAAGTGGCGCTGTGGCTCAAGTGGTAGAGCTCTAGCCTTGAGCTGAAAAACTGAGTGACAGCATCCAGGCCCAGAGTTCAACCCCATGACTGACAAAAAAAAAACAACATAATAATAATAATGGGGTAAACTAAGAATATTTTAAGTCAAGCAAGGGGTGGGTTGAGAGGGAGATGGATGGGTGAGAATGTTAAAAGCAGTGACATAGACCAGCATGTATTATATTCATAATCAGTTTGTTGAATGGCAACTCCTTTGTATGACTACTTAAAGACAATGGAAGTATTTTTCAATTTAAAAGGTTTAGAAAGGTTCTGTGGAGAGAATATTGCACTTCCAGTCATTCAATATCTTTGCCAAATACTGCTGCTGTTGAGCAGACTGACACTTCTTAAATTGTCATATGTAAATCCTTTGCTGAATGACTCAAAATGTATTAAACTTACAACTTTAATACATTTATATGACAAGTGGTACACCTGGGATGAACTGTGACCTTTTGGTAAGAGGCTGACATCTCTTTGTAATACATTCTTATACCCACATGGCTTAAGACATGTCATTGTAAAAGGGATTTAACAGTTCTGAAAATGCTGCTAACATATTCATAAAATAATGTGTGAACTATTATTTCACTTACCCTCCCTCCAAAAAATGGTTATTTGATTTTCATTTGATATTGGGATGATATCAATGATGTGCAACTTGTATATATGACAGACTATAAGAATGTATGTGTATGTGTTGTATGCCTTTTGTAATCCTGTTCTTTATACCTACTGAGTTTATGTGAAAACTTATAATAGAATTGATACAATTTTGTTCCTTCTTTTCCCTTTTGTTTTAGTGTCACAGAAACATAGCTCTATTCAATCAAGATAAAAGAATACTGGCAGCTGGGAAAGTAAATTTTCTCTCAGTTCTCATCAGTAAGCAAGGGAATATTGGTGGCAGGCCCTACACTTAAAATACTTTAAAAAATAATTAGGGCTGGGAAGGTGGCTCAGTGGTAGAGTGCTTGCCTTGCATGCATGAGGCCCTGGGTTCGATTCCTCAGCACCACATAAGCAAAAAGAAAAAAGCCGGAAGTGGCGCTGTAGCTCAAGTGGTAGAGTGCTGGCCTTGAGATGAAGAGCTGAGGGACAGCGCCCAGGCCCAGAGTTCAGGCCCCACGACCGGACCCAAAAAATAATAATAATAATAATTAAAAATCAATTAGTTCATAGTACAAATTTATAAATTTGTATACATATATATATATATATACAAATATGCATGTATATTATTTTGCTTTCAGAAATGTTAAACTATTTTACTATAATAAAGGAAAAACTCATCCCCAACAGAGAAACAAAAGAAACAATAAACAGAGTGTGGATTTTTACCCACAATCACTGTTAAAATCATGGTTCTTTTCAAATTTTGCATGTGAATTATCCTACAGAATCCTTTTTTTAACTTTCATTTAAAATAGGTATATTTGAGATCTTGTAAGTCCTAGATGATGAATTTCCACAATATAATTTGAAATGTTTTCATTGTTTAATTCTTTAAGTTTTCTGACAAAATTTAAAATTAAGGGAAAGAGTACATGAATAATATAGAATGCATCTTTACCCATATTTATAATTGTTTAAATCTAACTCTGTTTTTTCTCTCTCTATCTCCCCCCTCCTTCCCTCCCTCCCTTCCTCCAATCCCAATCTACTCTGAAACTTCTTTAAAATGCAGCTTCAACATGAAACAAAGAGCCTAATTGACACAAGCAGGAAATATTTGATATATTCTGTTTACAATTAAAACACATCATGGGAAGTAAGGTTCGGATGCTGTAGAAATCCTTAACCTGTCACCAGATTGACCATGGGAGTCTCAATACCCCATACAGCTCTGTCATCCTACCTCCAGCTTTCATCCATTATTGGAGGCACCCAGGTGTGGAGCAGGATTGCTGGGCTATTCGTTGAGTTCTGCCCTTTAATTACTGTTTTTCCTCAGCATGGCTTTCTAGAGACTCATTACTAAATGAATCCGTTGCTATCCATGACCCATTAGAACTAAAAGTACTCTAACTTTTTACTTAGTTCACAGGAAGATGCAGAAAGGTATGAAGGAAATAGGTAGGTGATACTAATTGATTAGAATTTTAATTTTTACTTTTGTTTAGACAATTTGAGTTAAGAAGATTAAATTAGGAATAATTTTGAAGAAGACTACATGTTCTTTTAGTGAATAAGAAAAAAATTAAGCATAAATGTTCTCATCCCTGTAATCCTAACTACTCAGAAAGCTGAAATATGGAGATTCCAGTTCAAAACTAGTCCGGGTAACTCTATGAGACTCTTATCTCTAGTTAACTACCTAATGCCAGCAATGGATCTGTCACTCAAAGTAGCAGAGCACTAGCCTTGAACACAAAGCTCAGGGATAGCACCCAGGCTCTGAGTTCAAGCCACAGGACTGGGGGGGAAAAGCCAACAGTTTTGTATTTATGGATCTTATTGTTTTTTGAGGAGAAATGTGAGAATATTAACATATTAAAATATTTACATTATGATTCTATAAGTCTTGCAAAATAGTGGCATGAGATGGTGAGCCTATTTATAACAGATACTGTCCCTACTCATTGCATAGAGAGATTATTTTAAGAAAGAGTAACTATAGCCAGAATTTGAAGTATAAATAGAATCTAACAGTAAGGAAGGAACATTTTAAAATTGTCACCTGTGCAAAAGACATTGTTATAGAGAGATGCTTACTGTCTTTAAAATGTATTGAAAAGAAGCTCCTGGCGCTGGAGCTAGATGTGTTTTAAGATCTAAGAAAAAGCCCGAAGTGGTGCTGTGTTCAAGTGGTAGAGTGCTAGCCTTGAACACAAATTGGTTCGGGGACAACCCCCAGACTCAGTTTAAACTTCAGGACTGACAAGAAAAAAAATATAAGGAATGAGGAAATCAGTTAAGATTATTGTCATTCATCAGTCATTCATAATCCATTCATTCAGCAATCACTTATTCAAAGGATGTAAAATGAACACTAAGTAGGTATTAGTTAACCTTTAGAGTGCTAGACAGAAGCTGAGAATAAAACAAAACTTCTTTGAGTAAAAGAGACTCAAGCAGTGCTGAGTACTTGGCAAAAATTTGAAACCATATCTGACCTTTTCTGCTTGACTCAGACATATTGCAAATAAGGGAAACCATGGGAACTATGTTTCTTTGGGCCTGGCTTACTTCACTTAATATAATTTTTTACAAGTCTTTCCATTTCCTAACAAATGGGGCAATGTCATTGTTTCTGCTGGAGGCATAGAATTCCATTGTGTATATGTCCCACATTTGCTTGATCAAGCAGAGAAGGTCAGATAAGGTGATGTTAGGGAAATGAACCCTAAGATATGTATTCAAATGTTTTTTTTCTTTCATGTTATTGTTTCTAACACATTTATAAGATTATTTCTTTGTTGCTTTGTATGTCCCTCTCCCACCGTATAACCCCTGCTTTCACTGTATTTGATGTCAGTATAATTTGTGGAGGGGAAGGGGAAAAACAAATCGCTTAAATAGGGATACAGGTGGGCCCATTGCAACAATGAGATGTACAAGTCGTTATGTTGAAAACGAATTTCACAAATTTGGTGGAGGCAGAGGGGGAGGACTGAGTGGGAGGGCGAGGGAGGATGGGAAGGGGAAACAAAGGAGGAGGCTACAATGCTTGATAAGAAATGTACTCATTTTCTTGCTTATGTAATTGTAACCCCTCTGCACAGTACTTTCACAATTAAAAAAAATTGAAACCAGTCGAAATGATGGGTAAAGCAGATTTTATGGCTGAAACTCAATGGTAAAGAAACCATTTTTGGGGGGATGGTATGATACTTAAGTAAGGGAAAAAATATGCATGACGTGAATGAGGAGAACATTCCACAGAGAACAGGCTAAGTAACTTAAGGAAAGCAATATGTTTATGATACAAAGAACGAAAGTGAAGGACGAAGGTGGCTGGACTGTAATGGACAATAGACATGGATTTGACATAATACTGCGGACAGAAGTGAGAGCCTCTCACGTAGAGGATGACACACCAACATCAAGAATGTCACTGCGTTCTCAGAATGACATTCAGCCATTGAGTAGTGTGTGCTGATGATAGACATGGGTGGTGACAAACATTTCAGTGTATATCACATCTTGATCACTGTCACCCCTCTCATTATTCTCTCCCGTTCGCACAACCCCACACTTCCCCTCAAGGTTCCTAGTTCCATTTTCACATTCATACCCACCTTCAATATTATGACTCCAGTTTCCCATCCTTGAACTCTGCCCTTAATTTAAAGAATTAGCTTGGTTTGGGGATACAGAATGAATTCTGTGGGTATAAATCAAACGAAAGAGGGATGGTTATAAAAACACAAAATAAGTTGAAGAGGGAATAATGATTATTTTGGCGATAGTTGAAATCAATACGAGGAGATGGCAGGTGCTTGGAAAGCCTGCTGATGCATCAAGATGAAGCAAAGGAGAAGCCATGTGTGGCCCCAAATATTTGTCTAATACTAAGGTATAGGCGTCAGCATACAGTAATGATACTGAGTTCATTTTTTATTATAAAGTTTTAAATGCCCTCTAGATACCCAGGAGAAATTGTCAAGAGAACAATTTGGTGAGCAGATATGAAATCCCAGGACTGAGAATGTGAACATTTTCAGGTCCTGGATCACTCTTGCCTGAATTTAGGCTTAGTACAATATTAAAACGCCTTTAAGACTTGAAACTGATCCACTTAGGGTCCACTGGGATACTGTTCTTGTAGTTCCTCAGACCAGTTGTCTTCCATAAAGAGTGGAAGAGTCTAGACACAATAATTCTTACTCTTTAATGACCAATTGGAGACCACCCTCACTGTAGCACCCATCAGGAAACAAAATATCTCATTGAAATGTCTTGGTATTATGACATAAACACCCATGGTATACTCAGGCAGAGAACCTGATTCTTCTGCAGACAGTAATATAAATAAGCCTCAAAATATCTCAGTTCTCAGCATCTTTTGTACTTTTGGCCTGTCTCTTGCTTTGTTGTATTTATCAGATAAATTTGGAGTCTACTCAATATATATTTCTACATTATCTACATATTTAGTAGATGCAACATGAATATGAATGCTACTTGACTGATTCATTGTAAATTCCTTACCATAGATAATGTTTCCTAGAACTTCATCCCGACCCTACCTGCATTTACTTCCTCGTCCCAGACATCTGTTTCATAGTTCTAATATCTCCTCAGCATTCATTATCATCTGTTGGTCTTCATTCTAAAGTCTGTGACCTTGGCTTCTACTTCATGAAAAAGAAATAGAGGGGCTGGGAAGGTGGCTCAGTGGCAGAGCACTTGCCTTGCATGCATGAGGCCCTGGGTTCGATTCCTCAGCACCACATAAGCAAAAAGAAAAAAGCCGGAAGTGGCGCTGTGGCTCAAGTGGTAGAGCGCTAGACTTGAGCTGAAGAGCTGAGGGACAGCTCCCAGGCCCAGAGTTCAGGCCCCACGACCAGACCCCCCGCCAAAAAAAAAAGAAAATCGAATTTTACCTGATTTTCAGTGTTCCTATTGCCCTATGTATGAAAACAACACTGTGCTCTGTCAGATTACTCTATAAAGCCAAGTTTACTCTAGGTGCCAACATTTTATTAGCATATATTAATTCCACAAAATAATAGGTTCTATTATTTTTGCCCATGAGCACAATGTAATTACACTTTGTTCCTCCTTCTTTGCTCTCCTGAAGTCATGCCCTTCCTTCATTTTTTTCAATGTTAATTTTATTATCAACATGATGTACAAAGAAATAAGAGATACATAAGTAAGCTAGTGAGTACATTTATTCTCTAACTTGTTACCCCTCCCTCATTTTTCTCTCTTTCCCTCCCCCTTCAATCATGTTGTACAGACCTTGTCTTGTGAGTATTTCTGTTGCATAGGTTCCCCCTTGGGCCTTTGTTTCACCATTTTATTGTTCTATTTCCTTTCCCTAGTTCTGATGAAGGTATATACAATACCCAGTATACCAAAATCAAATACTGTGACAACAGGGAATAAACCATAGGAGGGAAAAATACAAAGGAAAAAGAAATCATGTAGTACATTAAGAACAACAACAACAAAGAAAAACCCTCTGTGTCCAAGTCTTGGAGTTCATTTCAAATAGCATCATCTTATATGGTCATATGTACTTAGATATTGAGCTATTGTCCTCATCTGCTAAGATTATCCTACATGTATACAAATTATTATAAATAAGAGAAACCAAGAGACTTATGTTTCTTTGGCTTATTTCACTTAATATGATTTTTTTCCAAGTCCTTCCATTTCCTTACAAATGGGGCAGTGCCATTCTTTCTGATGGAAACATAGAATTCATATATATATATATATATATATATATATATATCACATTTTCTTGATCCATTCATCTACTGAGCGGCATCTGGGTTGGTTCCCTATCTTAGCTATGGTAAATAATGCTGCAATAAACATATTTGTGCTGGTAGCTTTAGTATGGTCTTGTTTGTGATCATTTGGGTAAATGCCCAAAAGTGGGATTGCGGGTTATAGGGGAGCTCTATGTGAAGTCTTTTGAGGAACCTCCATACTACTTTCTAAAGTGGTTGGACAAATTTACACTCCCACCAAAAATGCAGTAGGGTTCCCTTCTGGTCACCTCCCCTCCAGCATCTGTTGTTATTCGATTTCTTGATTATAGCAATTCTAACTGGATTGAGGTAGAAACTCAATTTTGCTTTGATTTGCATTTTTTTATGGCCAGACATATTGAACATTACTTTATGTTTCTAGTGGCCATTCTTATTTCCTTTTTAGAGAAGTCTCTATTTAAGTCTTTAGCCCAGTTATTGGTGGGGCAGTTGTTCTTTGAAGATTTGTTTTTAGGGGATTCTAAGAATATTTTAGATATGAGACCCTTGTCCATTGTATGTCTAGTGGAAATCTTCTCCCAATCTGTGAGCTTTCTACTGATCTTGCTAGCTATGTCCTTTGTCATGCAGAAATTCTTTTTTTTAAATAATAATGATTTTTGATTGTGAAAATACCATACAGAGGGGTTACAATTACATGGGCAAGGTAATGAGGACATTTCTTTTTTTTTTTTAATTTAATTTAATTTTATTTGTGAACATACTGTACAGAGGAGTTACAATTACATGGGCAGGATAATTCGTACATTTCTTACCAAGCATTGCAGCCTCCTCCTTTGTTTACCCTTCACATCCCTTCCCAGCCTCCCCCCTCCCCCCCATCCCAATCCTATTCCTTCCCCCCCTCCCCCCCACCCCCGCACCGACATTGTAAAGCTCGTTTTGGACATGACAACTTGTGCTTCTCATTGTTGCAACAGGTCCACCTGTAACCTTATAGAATTGGTTTTTCCGCATCTCCTCCACTAGTTATACTGACATCAAATATAGTGGAAGCAGGGGTTATACTGTGGGGGAGGGACATACAAAGCAACAAAGAGATAATCTTATAAATGTGTTAGAAACACATGCATGAAAGAAAAAAACATTAAAATACACATCTAAGGGTTCATTTTCCTGACATCACATTATCTGACCTTTTCTGCTTGACTCATACATATACTAGATATTACAAATAAGGGAAACCATGGGACCTATGTTTCTTTGGGCCTGGCTTACTTCACTTAATACAATTTTTCCAAGTTTTTCCATTTCTTAACAAATGGGGCAATGTCATTCTTTCTGATGGAGGCATAGAATTCCATTGTGTATATATACCACATTTTCTTGATCCATTCATCTACTGAGGGGCATCTGGATTGGTTCCATATCTTAGCTATGGTAAATAATGCTGCAATAAACATAGTTGTGCTGGTAGCTTTAGTGTGGTCTTGTTTGTAAACATTTGGGTAAATGCCCAAAAGTGCGATTGCTGGATCATAGGGGAGATCTATGTGAAGTCTTTTGAGGAACCTCCATACTGCTTTCCAAAGTGGTTGAACAAGTTTACATTCCCACCAACAATGAAGTAAAGTTCCTTTCTGTCCACATCCCCTCCAGCATCTATTGTTGTTAGAGTTCTTGATTTTTGCCATTCTAACTGGAGTGAGGTGATATCTCAATGTTGTTTTGATTTGCATTTCTTTTATGGCTAGGGATGTTGAACATTTCTTCATGTGTCTATTGGCCATCCTTCTTTCTTCTTCAGAGAAGTTTCTCTTTAAGTCTTTTACCCACTTATTTATTGGGCAGTTGTTTCTTTGAGGATTTGTTGTTGGGGAGTTTAATTTTTTGAGTTCCAAGTATATTTTAGATATGAGACCCTTGTCCGTTTTATGGCTAGTAAAGATCTTCTCCCAATCCGTGGGTTTTCTATTGATCTTGGTAGCTATGTCATTTGTCCTGCAGAAGCTCTGCAACTTTATGCAATCCCATTTGTCCAACCTTTCTTTGATTTGTTGTGTTTCCAGGTCTCTATTCAGAAAATTTCGGCCTGAGCCAAGGAGACCTACGGTTTCTCCTATTCCATCCTGTAATGTTTTCAGAGTGTCTGCTTTGACTTCAAGGTCTTTGATCCATTTGGAGTTGATTTTGGTGCAGGGTGATATATAAGGATCTAGCTTTAGTTTTCTACATGTAGTTAACCAATTTTGCCAGCACCATTTACTGAAGAGGCTGTCTTTCTTCCATTCTATTGTTTTAGCTCCCTTATCGAAGATTAGATGGCTATAGGTCTGTAGGTTCATTTCTGGGTTTTCAATTCTATTCCATTGGTCCTGAGGTCTGTTCTTATGCCAATACTAAGCTGTTTTGATTACTATGGCTTTATAGTAGAGTTTGAAATTTGGTATTGATATTCCTCCAGCAGTGTTCTTTCCGTTGAGGAGCGTTTTTGCTATTCGGAGTCTTTTATTGTTCCATATGAATTTTTGGATTGCCTCTTCTATTTCTTTGAAGAATGAGGTTGGAATTTTGATAGGTATTGCGTTGAATTTGTAGATAACCTTGGGAAGAATTGCCATTTTCACAATGTTAATCTTTCCAATCCAGGAGCATGGGAGGTTTTGCCATTTTTTAAGTTCTGTGTTGATTTCCTTTTTTAAGGTGTTAAAGTTTTCATCATAGAAGTCCTTCACTTCTTTAGTTAAGTTAATTCCTAGGTATTTTATTTTTTGTGGGGCTATTACAAATGGAGTTGCTTTCCTAATTTCAGCCACACTTTTCTCATTGTTGGCATATAGAAAAGCCATTGATTTTGGGGGGTTAATTTTATAACCTGCTACTTTGCCAAAGTTTTGAATCAGCTTGAGTAATTTGGGAGTGGAGTCTATGGGATTATTTAAATACAAGATCATGTCATCTGCAAAGAGGGAGAGTTTTATTTCTTCTTTCCCTATTTGGATCCCCTTTATGTCTGCATCTTGTCTTATTGCTGTAGCTAGGCATTCTAATACTAGGTTGAAGAGAAGTGGAGAGAGTGGGCATCCTTATCTTGTTCCTGAGTTAAGAGGAAATGGCTTTAGTTTTTCACCAGTGAGTGTAATGCTGGCTGTAGGTTTGTCATATACAGCCTTTATTGTATTGAGGAATGTTCCATGGATTCCTAATTTTTCCAAAACCTTCATCATGAAGGGGTGTTGGATCTTGTCGAATGCTTTTTCTGCATCTATTGAGATAACCATGTGGTTCTTATTCTTGCTCCTGTTGATGTGATGAATAATATTAATTGATTTGTGTATATTGAACCAGCTTTGCATCCCTGAAATGAATCCTGTTTGATCATGGTGTATGATTTTTTGGATGAATTGTTGAAGTCGATTGGCCAAAATTTTGTTGAGAAGTTTTGGATCAATGTTCATCAAAGAAATGGGTCTATAGTTCTCTTTCTTTGATGAGTCCCTGCCTGGTTTTGGGATGAGGGTTATGATGGCTTCATAGAATGTGTTTGGTAGTGAGCTTTGTCTTTCAATTTCATTGAAGAGTTGGAGGAGTATTGGTGTGAGCTCTGTCATGCAGAAATTCTGTAGTTTAATGCAATCCCATTTGTGGAAACTTTCTTTGATTTGTTGTGTTTCTGGGTCTTTATTAAGAAAATTTGTCCTGTGCCAAGAATCCCTAGAATTTCTCCTATTCCTTCTTGTAATGTTTTCAGAGTATCTGCTTTTACCTCTAAGTCTTTGATCCATTTGGAATTGATTATGTTTCAGGATGATACGTAAAGATCTACCTATAGTTTTCTACAGGTGTTTAACTAATTTTGCCAATACAATTAACTGAAAAGGCTGTTTTTCTTCCATCCTACTTTTTGGCTCCCTTATCGAAGATCAGATGACCATAAGTCTGTGGGTTCATTTCTGGGTATTCAGTTTATTATTATTATTATTGTTATTATTACTATTATTATTATTTTTTTTTATTTTGAAAATACCATTTAGAGGGGTTACAATTACATGGACAAGATAGTGAGTACATTTCTTATCAAACATTGTTGCCTCCTCCTTTGTTTCCTCATACCATCCCTTCCCCTCTCCACACCCCCACCTGCAGACCCCCTCCTCACCCCCCATCTCGCCAAAGTTGTAAAGTTCGTTTTTCAACATAACGTCTTGTATATCTCATTGTTGTAATGGGTCCACCTGTATCACTACTTTTTCCCTTTCCCTCCACAAATTATACCAACATCATTGATCCTCAATCTGCTCTTGTGCCAGTACCAAGCTGTTTTGATTACTACAGCTTTGTATAGAGTTTGAAGTTTGATAATGATATTCCTCCAGCACAGCTCTTTCTGGCTTATTTATGAAATTCCGGATCTTTTACTGTTCCATATGAATTTTTGGATTGCTTCCTCTATTTTATTAAAGAATGAGGTTGGGTTATGGATGGGTCTTGCATTGAATTTGTAGATAGCCATTGACAATACTGCCATTTTCACGATGTTAAGCCTCCCAATCCAGGAGCATGATGCTCATCCTTCTTCCCCCCATTGTACCCCAGACCCCCCCTGTATTTTCATGTAGTTCTCATTTTAAAATCAACACATAAGAGAAAACTTGTGATAACTGTATTTCTAAGCCAGGCTTACTTAATTTAATGTGATGATTCCTACTTCATTCACTTTTCCAAAAATGCATAGCCTCATTCTTCTTTATGACTGAATAAAACTCCATTGTGTCTATAATCCATATTTCCATTATTCATTCATCTATGGTTGGGCACTAGGCTGATAATAAATTTCATTTTATCTGAAACTATGTCATGAGCTATGAATCATATATGCTTTGTGGTACAGATGTTATATGAATTCCTTCTTTTTCAAAATGTACATATACCTTACTGTGTAAACCATTAACTAAGCAAGCTCTGTTTCTGGTTTAATACTTTCTAAAATATTACTTATACAAAGACTGTGATGATCAATTTAAAAATTGCCTTATAACGTTCTTCCTTTGTTCCTACTACTTGAATTGGGTGAAAATTTGCTGTTACAGAACTTAGGGAAAAAAGTGAAATTGGTGATATCTTCAAGATTTTTCTCATGTGTTATGAATACATTTTTGAAAAATCAAAATTAATTTACAGCATAGGGGATGTATATACAGAAGCTGCACTTTTTCATTTCTAATGATAATTTAGCCAAAGGAGGTGTCAGTACAATTATTCTGAAACGAATAGAAGAAGGTAAAATGTGAAAGAATATTTTCAGGATTCAGATGAAGAAAGTTTATAATTCCTGTTAAATATTGAAGGAGAGTACTATCACAAGGTCTCTGACTTTCTTTCTTTTTTTTTATTGTGAGAATACCATACAAGGTAGTTACAATTACATGGGCAAGATAACGAGTACATTTCTTATCAAGCATTGTTGCCTCCTCGTTGTTTCCCCTTCCCATCTCTTCCCATACTCCTCCCCTCCCCCCACCCAATCCTCCCTCCACCCCCCACCAAAGTTGTTAAATTCGTTTTTCGACATAACAACTTGTACATCTCATTGTTGCAATGGGTCCACCTGTATCCCTATTTAAGTGATATGTTTTTTCCCTTCCCCTCCACAAACTATACCAACATAAAAAACAGTGAAAGTATGGGTTATACTGTGGGGGAGGGACATACAAAGCAACATAGAAATCATCTTATAAATATGATAGAAACAATTGCATGAAAGGAAAAGAAACAAAACAAAACAAAACAAAAAACATTTGAATACTTATCTTGGGGCTCATTCCCCTAACATCAACTTATCTGACCTTTTCTGCTTGACTCAGACATACACTAGTTATTGCAAATAAGGGAAACCATGGGACCTATGTTTCTTTGGGCATGGCTTACTTCACTTAATATAATTTTTTCCAAGTCTTTCCATTTCCTAACAAATGAGGCAATGTCATTCTTTCTGATGGAGGCATAGAATTCCACTATATATATATATATATATATGTACCACATTTTCTTGATCCATTCATCTACTGAGGGGCATCTGGATTGGTTCCATATCATAGCTATGGTAAATAATGCTGCAATAAACATAGTTGTGCTGGTAGCTTTAGTGTGGTCTTGTTTGTGATCATTTGGGTAAATGCCCAAAAGTGGGATTGCCGGGTCATAGGGGAGCTCTATGTGGAGTCTTTTGAGTAACCTCCATACTGCTTTCCAAAGTGGTTGAACAAGAACCTTCTGCATTGTTGGTGGAACTTGTTCAACCACTTTGGAAGGTCTCTGACTTCCATAAGCTAACACATTGAGAACATTAGCTCTAGGGTTTATTACTCAGAATATATGCCTTTAAATGAATGTTTTTTTCCCAACAATACCATGACAAATATGAAAACACTATTGATGAGCAATGACAAAACACTCATCAGACAAAGAACAAAGTGAAATTGTCCAAGCAGCAAAGGAAAGGGGAACAAAAAAAGTTTCTTTACAGAAGGTGTATAAGTGCATTATAAAATCCAGTTCTATCCATGACAAACACACCATGACAAACTCTTAATCAATTTCTTAATGTATCTGCTCCTAATTAGTTTATTCTATTGTGGGTTTTGTGGGCATTTTTTCTTTTATTTCTTTTCTTTTCTCCCAGTCCCAGGCTTGAACTCAGTGCCAGATCACTGTCCCTGAGCCTCTTTGTGCACAAGGCTAGCACTCTACCAGTTGAGTCATAGCACCACTTCCAGCTTTTTCTGAGTACTTTGTTGGAGATAAGGGTCTCATGGACTTTCTGGCCCTGGCTGGCTTCAAACTGAAATCCTCAAATGTCAGCCTGCCGAGATTGCAGGCATGAGCTACCATCACCTGGCTGGCATTTCTTTTATGGTGGGTGATGTTGAGCAGTTTCTATATCTTCTTATGAAAAATATTTATTTTTTCCTTTGGTTCTTTCAGATTATTTGTATTTATTGAGTTCTTAGAATTTCTTATATATTTTGCATATCTGACATCTCTTATTAGTGGCCCATTCTACAAGTTACTTATTAGCTCTGTTGTTCCAGGAATCACCATTGCTTGGTGTTTATCCAAAGGAAATTAACTGTTACATATAAATACATAATGGAATATTATTCAGGCATAAAAATGCAGTCCTGTGATTTGTGATCTCTCTCTTATGACTGGTACCTGCATACAGATATACATATAGATACACACATGCACACAAAATATTGGAAAATTACATTTCAAAAAATTCTCAGTCACTATTTTTGATTATTTTTGCAAATTTCACTTTAGTGTGATATTTATTAGTATTTTTTGTATTTTATGTTTTATTAAAACTATGTATATGTATCTATGTACATATATATATATGTGTACATATATTTATGTAGACATACATAATTTCAGCCTTAAATAAAAAGTTGAATCCTCTCAGTTGAAGCAATTTGAATGAAATTGGAGATATTGATGTCAACTGAAATAATCCAGGCATAGAAAGGCAATTATTATATGGTACTCAATCCTATGTGGAATGTAAAAACATTGTCCTTTTAAAAGTTCAGAGCACATTAGGGGCTATGAAAGGCCAGGAGAATGGAGAAGTGTATGCATGGATAGGGTGACCAGTGGATAACTAAGGCACAGTTATATAGAGGTTTTCATGTGCTGTTGTGATACAGATGACTAGAGATAACAATGATTTATTACTGCACATTGAAAAGATTTAGAAGAAAAGGCTCTCAAAAGTGTAAATAAGTAAAGGATAAATTAGGTATCCAATCTGTATTATTTGATTTCAGTATTACACAGTGTAAAGCATGCATTCAAATATTTCATGGGACCCCACTTAGGTGCACAGTTTATATCTTTTATTTATCAATTACCAAAAAATAGGCTGGGCACAGGTGTCTCAAGACTATAATACTAGCTACTCAGGAGATTGGGATTTGAGGATTAAAATCTAGCCCATGTAGGAAAGTCTATGAGACTCTGATCTCCAATAAATTACCTAAAGGCCAGAAGTGACACTGTGGCTCAACTGGTAAAGAACTAGCCTTCAACACAGAGTCCTGAGTCCAAACCCCAGTGGAATTACTTTTATAAACTTGTCCTTGATCAAGTTTCCTCTGGTTAGTGGCCTTTAAATGGGAAGTGACAAGGGATAAACCAATCTGACATTAAAGTGACTGTGTCTGTCATTGCCAGTTCCTGATTTAATGTCATCAGACACAAGGTGATTTGAAACTTACCTAGGAGTGATGGCAACGCTAAAAACAGAGGTCTACATATTTTTCATGTCTTTTTCGTCCCTTAAGTCTTGGTCTTTGGTTAAAGCAATGCTGTGGAGACAATCAGTGTGTTAATATCAAGAGCAGATAAATTGCCAGGGAAAACTGTTGGTTTTCTTAAAGCATAGAAGGCTGTACAGGTAAGAGCCTTTTAGAATGCTTTGCTCTATCAAATACTTTTAAAAAAATTGGCGATTTCTAATATGTCTCTACAATACAGGTAAGGAGACCAAGCTACAGAAGAAGTAGCAAACATGTTTAAATTTTAATTAAGATATATAAAAGTGGATATTGTGGTACACAATTGTATAGCCAAGTTATTTGGGGTAGAAGGGGTGGAGGGGGAGGTAATGTGGCAAGATCAGGAAGATTGTAGTTTGAGGCCACTTCGGGGAAAAAAGTTGCCAAGAATGAGAACTCTCTCGTTTTATATGATACCCAAGAGGCTTAAGTGTGTAAGGTTCGCAGAAAGGAAACGACCACCTGGTTCAGGCAGAAAAGAGTTTATTGCGGGGAGGGGGGGGAGAGATGGGAGAAGGGGAGGAAGTAATCAGCCGGCCCCCATGCTGTGGGGTTCACAGAGACTATAAAGTACAACAGGGCTTAATGGAGGGAGAGGGCTGGGAGTCAGAGTGGCTCAGAGTCTGGGAACATCCCAGGGTACCCATGTTGTGACCTCATAGAAAAGGGAGGGAACTGTCACCAGGTGTGTGGGTCACCTAGGTGACACAAGTGCTAGGCAGAGACTTCTAGGGGTTGGACCTGCAAGGTCCTGCATGGAAAAGGAAGTGGGAGGGGGAGGTCTATGTGCAGACTCCCATAGATAAAGCAGCCCTATTCCAGGGCAAACCTAGTAGATGGTTAAGTATTCTGAAATAATCCATGGGCAAAAATTTTAGGTTGTATCAGAAAAAAAAGTACAATAGAGCTGGAACTTGGTTAGCAAGCACAAGGTCTCAAATTCAAACCCCAGGGCAAAAAAAAAAGACTAAAATAATAGAAATCCAAAAATCAAAATAAGATTCCGATTTATAAATTCTAATTCTAAACTTTGTTTTATTATATACCAAACCCATAATATTGAGAAACCTAGAAATTATTATAATATTAAATTATGTTACCTTAGATCATGTGTTTCATTGTAAGTCAATGTAATAAAGGGCCTTCATTATATAATGGTGATGATTTTTTTTCAATTATTACAATTAAAGCTTGAAGCTTTATAATTTTATGTCTCCCATGACTGCCAGCTGACCCATACTTCAATTGCATACCAACTTTGTACAAGAAAACCTTTTGTTTTGATCTCTGGATGAGAAGCCAGGCCAGGCACAGCTCCAGCAGGACCAGGAGGAGTTCTGGACAGTATAGGGAAGAGATAGAAAGCCATGTTGCTCCTTTCTGGCCAGGTCTCACAACTTACTCTTCTATTCTTTACCTGATATCCTAACTGCTTAAAGCCAGCAAAAGTCTGTTTTTGGACTTCCCCAGTCTCTTGAGCGCATTTGCCTTTTAAATTCTTTATCTTATTGCTTTTCAGCAGCTGGACCTGTCAACCTGTCAGAGATTCAAATTTGGACAGAATTCTTCCTTCAGCTACAATTATTTGAGCTCCATTGAACAATCTCCAACAGCCTTAAAGTATCTGTCTTCCAAGGGGAGGGAAGTGCCTTCAGCTATACTAAACAGACTCTTTATGTCTGAAATCTTACGAGATTTTATTATTTTCAAGTAATTATTACTTAATATTGTTTTCCATAATCTGACACTTCAAAATCTGTTACTGTTCTACTTTTAATATTCAACCCTCACATGAGTCAAAATTGATATGGTCTAAATTATCCCTCACATCTACATCTTCATACTTGTCTTAATATTCTTTTTTTTTTTTGTCGGTCGTGGGGCTTGAACTCTGGGCCTGGGCGCTGTCCCTCAGCTCTTCAGCTCAAGGCGAGCGCTCTACCACTTGAGCTACAGCGCCACTTCCGGTTTTCTGGTGGTTTATTGGAAATAGGAGTCTCACAGTCTTTCCTGCCCGGGCTGGCTTTGAACAGAGATCCTCAGATCTCAGCCTCCTGAGTAGCTAGGATTACAGGCGTAAGCCACCAGCGCCCCGCTCTTGTCTTAATATTCTTATACAACAGGGTTTTTATCTTGAAAATGCTGAAATAATTGTATTGTCAAAGCTCATAGAATTCAGAAAATTTATAGACCATGATAATGACAATTTGTCTTATAAAGGTTAAAATGTGTTTGAGACTTTAACTAAGTATCACCATTCCACAATACTGTGAAATATATGAAATTTATGTAATTACCTAATCTCAATTTTTTAAAAAAGAAAATGCATAAAGATCTTTATTCTATATCTTTTATTAATTATCTCTAAATAATCCTGACTAATACAATCAGTTCCCAATTATGAGACATGATTTATGATTTATTTATTTAGGTCTACATAGGCTTTTAAGCCTAAAACTTTGTTTTGTGAAATTTTCCTCTTTGGCTCTCTGATGTATGTTCAGTCACTGTATACCACATGCTATCCAATTTTTAGCATAATTATCAAGTAGGATCTCAAACTTTGCTACACATTACAGCCACACTATAAATACACCCACTTTTGTGTGCATGTATGTGTGTGTGTGTGTGTGTGTGTGTGTGTGTGTGTGTGCGCGCGCGCGCTCTACTTCCAGAGATTTTAATTCAACTAGTTTGGGTGAGGAAAGGCATAGGAAATTAAGCATTCCTGGATCCATATAATTCTAGTGTTGAATCCAGGAGAAAGAACATTGTGTTTGATCATGTCAGAAATAGATAAAATTTGATAATATAACTTAAAATAATGCTGCGAATTGAGTTGAATTAAGTTTAATCATCAGTGCAGAAGGTACTAAAATGAGAATAGTCCACACAAAGATGCTAAACTGAACTTAACATTAACAAATATCAGTAAACCTGGTGACTAAAACATGTTTGAAAATTACAACGAAACAGAATGATGACAGAGTTACTGTAGTCTGTCTTTCTGCACCAGCTCTTCATTCCTCCTGAAAGATAATTCATGGGTTAGAAAACTCAGAACTTGTGTCTGATCCACTACTTAACAATATCTATGAAATATTTAACTATGTTTAACAATAAAGATATATATTTATGAACATAGGAAACTAGAAATATCTTTATCTATACAGCAAAAATGGTAAACACTAGACTTATTAGAATATTTGGTGGTCCAGATTAGAATAAGTATAGCATTCTTTTCAACACAGTGAATAGATGTTGAGACCCTAGTAAGATCTTATTATGGCTCTGGTTTGAAAGCCCTGAAGTATGCAATGTGAAAGGCAGCATTCTGCATGTATAAAGGGGCTGGGAAGGTGGCTCAGTGGCAGAGTGCTTGCCTTGCATGCATGAGGCCCTGGGTTTGATTCTTCAGCACCACATAAGCAGAAAAAAAAATGGAAGTGGTGCTATGGCTTAAGTGGTAGAGCGCTAGCCTTGAGCTGAAGAGCTAATGGACAGGCCCCAGACCCAGAGTTCAGGCCTCACAACCGACAAAAAAAGACATGTCATCAAGAAAATTACTACAATAGGCAGAAAGCCTCCAGGGCATGAGAATTTGTGAAAGCAAATAACTAAGGAATTAATACCCAGTCATAGAAAGCATCCTATTCATAGAAAGCATCCTATTTCCCCAATAAAGTCAGCTCTCAGAAACAAGTATGGGACTAGATGTGTATCTTACGTATTGGAGTGCTAGCTGTGAGTGAAAAAGTCAAGAGAAAGCACAGGCCTTGAGTAGAAGTGAAAGAAAGGAAGGAAGGAAGGAAGGAAGGAAGGAAGGAAGGAAGGAAGGAAGGAAGGAAGGAAGGGAGGGAGGGAGGGAGGGAGGGAGAAAGAAGGAAAGAAAGAAAGAAAGAAGGAAGGAAGGAAGGAAAGAAAGAAAAAGAAAGAAAGAAAGAAAGAGAAAGGAAGAAAAAGAAAGAAAGAGACAGAAAGAGAAAGAGACAGGAAAAAGAGAGAGAAAGAGAGAAAAAGAAAGAAAGGGAAAGAAAGAAAAAGAGAGAAGGAGAGAGGAGAGAAAATAAAGAAAGAGAAAGAAATAACAAATGAATGAAAGAAAGAAAAAGGGAAAGAGAGAGGAAGAGAGAAAGAGAGAAAGAAAGAACAAGGAAGGAAGGAAGGAAGGAAGGAAGGAAGGAAGGAAGGAAGGAAGGAAGGAAGGAAGGAAGAAAGAAAGAAAGAAGGAAAGAAGGAAAGAAGGAAAGAAGGAAAGAAGGGACGGAGGGAGGGAGGGAGGGAGGAAGAGAATATGGTAATGAAAGGAAAGGAAAAGGAAGAAAGGCATTTCAGCACTCAAGAAAGATGCACTTCAAGATTCCAGTCCAAACTCTTCTCCTTACAAACAATGACTTTAACAGTTAACATTTTTAAACTAAAAGTTGCAGTTGGCTCTCGTATATAAATTAGAATAGCTATAAAAATATTTGGGATATAATGTGTGGAATAAGAAAATGAGTAAAACAATTGTCTTCATTTGTTAGAACGTATAACTGCAGTCAAAATAAGCATGAAGTCATAGAACAAGCAAGAGGGTTTCACAGATATGTCAATGATGTATGCCTTAGTTCCAGAATGGATTAAAAAGTCAGATATAATATGTAGAATGCATGGTATCTCAAATACAAATATCAGAAAGCTAAAGAAAAATACTTGAATTAGGATTGCTTAAATGGAAAAAAAACTATATTTCAGATTTAAATTCTTGGATTACAACTATTGATTTTCCAGGACATTAGCCACAATTCAGTTCCATATCATTCTAAATAATTTTGTACTTGTTTTTGGCATTTCCTTATTTTCAACATGTTTGTAGGAATCACCATGTTTTATGAACCACTGATTTACATATAGCAACTACATAATTTCATGTCTTTGCTTATCACTTATTAATGCTTGAGATAGGGCAAAAAATTAAATTCAATAAATCTTATCAATTTTACCTATTTTTACGTTTAAGTGCATTATCAAAGTATTTATGATAAATCCTTAAGAGAACATCTAAAAAGACAAAGCAATAGAATGTAGGTAATACATTCTATTATTATGCCAATATTTACTTCCTGACCCTCCAGTCACAGAACAGTGATGATCATAGTTTTGTACTGAAAAATAAAAATAAATGAAAAATGTCAGGTTATAATAAACTTGTGAAGTCTGACTTTCTTAGTTGCACTACTAATGATCCTGAGAAGGTTCCAGTAAATCCAAAGAGTGAAAAGTTTTTTTAAAAATATATAAAGTAGATTCTGCCCAATATTTTGATAGGGTTTGTCTTCAGGATCCCAAACACAACATGATCACTAATAACATACCATCCCAAACTAATAACTACCTAATAACTACCTAGTAACTGCCAGCCAAAACAATAAAAGTTTCTGAAGTTACAATAATACTAGCTATAGAAATATAAGTGGTATCATTAATCCTATTCATAAACAGACAGAAAGCAAAACACAAGGATCAAATATTTGATATAACAAGTATAATGCACTTCAGACATATAAAAAGGAAATAAAATAAATGAATGTTAAATTAATACAGGAAATTATTAAGTCAAAGGCTTCTCTTTATAAAACTTTTTTTTCTCTCCCTATGCAACATATTCTCTTGCATTAGTGGGATATTTTGACATGTATTCAAGCCAGGAAATATTCCAAAGTGGCTAAGAGTCACAAGTTGTGTCCCAAGAATATATGGTATAAAAGCTTTTCATCAGTAAGCCAGTCTTACCAATGTATTGCCAAGCTAGAATATCATATGCATGTTATTGTTAATAGAAGTATGTTAAGTCATCTGAAGATGTAAATAATCAACATATGTCAAATATTATACCCTATTGAAAAATCCTATTGGGGAATAGTCTGTCATACTCCATTGACTTATATAGTGTCCTTAGAATTTTAACCAACCATATGATATGAAAATGAAACTTTAGGGCCTTTATTTAGTGGGATGTTGCTTATTTTATATGTTTACTAATTCCACAAAGAGTAGGTCATTGATCATATTATGAACACTAAAACAAAATAATAAATTTGAAATGAAGTATAATTAATTATGTTCTAGCTCATTTTATGAGACACTACTAAGGCTCATAAATATGCTGATTTTCCTTCCTGGAACATAACATCACCTCTTGTATTTGAATCCTAACAGTTTTGTGGTTTTTTTTTCAAATAGTAATCTAAATATCAATGGCCCTATGATATTCATCACTATAAATACCACAGATTCTTATTACAGAGTTTGATAACACCCTCTACGTTTCTTTATGTACCATTCATCATCATCACAGTGTAATTATTTAGTAATTTGAGTTCATGTGTCTAATGCCTGTTCTCTCCAGGTAACACTGGTTCCAAGGATGCAGAAATTTGATCTTTCATGTTCATTGGTATTTTCTCAGAGAAAATAGGCTTCACACAAAATACACACTCAGTCATGTTTACTGAAACATTCAACTATTCACAATATTGTCAAAGCACATATATTTCTTATAAAGCGATACTACAGATATGAAAATAATCCGAGAGCTAGATCAAGATAGCAACTACACTCTCATGAAAGGTTGTGTTAAAAGTTAAGGTTCAGTTAAAAGTTTCATTAAAAATTCACGTGCAGAATGTCCACATTAGATTTTTTTTAATTGTAATAAAAGTTGACCATGTTTTCTAAAAGTACATGTGAAAAGCTGACCTTTATCCCTGTAAGTAATAATAATGAAGGGGATTTGTGATCATGTCCAATACCTCTTCAACTTTTCATTTGGCAGCTTTATTTAATTATTAGGTTTTATGAACTCTAACAAAATGAAGTAATTAATCTTTATAACATCTGCTGCAGATAGTTAGATAGCTTCATATGATAAAAGAAACATGAACATATATTAGTTAAATGAAATTGCAGTATCAGCACCTTAACATTTCTGATAACCTATTAAACCCACAAAGCTAATTATATTTTAATTTTCAGTTTTGTTCAAATAAGTGAATAATTTACATATTTAACTTTGATTATCTTAGTAGTTTTCTGATAGATTTAAAATCTATATTAAATATATCTATTATTTATTTACCTTAAAATAATAAGCATATTTGACATCATTAATTAACTTTTCATTTATTTTTTTAATATTTTTAAAGTCTTATTCCTACAAAAAATGCAAAAACATATGAAAGCATATATACTCAATATATCTTACAAAAATTATTTTAATTGCACATTAAGAAAACCTATGTGTGAGTCTTAATTTTATTTTATATATCCCAATATCCAAATTGTTATGCTTGGGTCAAGATTAATGGAAAATCAACTACAGTGTTACAATTCTTAGTCTGTACTTTGATTCTTGATTTCCTTTTTAAAGAATAAAAGCATTTATTAAATTTCTCCTTGTACATGTCTGCCCTTTTTAAAAATTCTTTAAAACTTTGATTTTATTCTTTCATCCAATTCAGTTCTCTGAGCTTTGAACTATTAATGTTTATTCACAAATCCATTTGTTGCTATAAATTGTTTAAAAAATTCAACTGACAGGACAGATACATCACAATTTCCAAATAACACCATTAGTCACCTCTCTCCAGATAATCAGGGCAAAGGCACAATGTCAGCCGTTATGAATATATAGAAAGAAAAACTAAATTATCGTGCATAAGCTTGTCTCTAAGAATATTGTGTAGGCTTTTGGTAAATGGCATGACAAAATGTGAATATAAATTGCAATCCTCCTCTCATCTTGAGAGTAGTTACTTCATCAGAAAAGCACATGTCTTAAACTATCTGAACTTGAGTGTCTGTTGGGTTTAACCACCACATCTCACCCCTGATTGTATTCAAGGATACTTGCTTGACACCCATCTATTCAAAGATTTTTTTTACCTTTGAGTTTAAAATAATTCACATTATACATACACCTCTAGAGTATCTACTTTTCTCAGTATTAGGAAGATAAAAATAACATGAATACCAAATCTATTAGGCTAAATAGGTGTTCCCTGCAAAATCCTTAAATTGAAATCCTATCTCCCACTTGTGAGAGTACTTACTATTCTGTAAGGCTTTGGAGAAGTTACTAATATTACTGGGGTAGAATTAGTGACTTTATGAGAACTGTCTTGCCACCTATTCAGTCATGTGAGGAGGATTCAATCCCAAAGTGGCAAGCTGCAACCCAGAAGAGAGCCACCAGAATCCAGACAGCCACGTTGTCATCTTACCTGAGATGTCTCCACCTTCAAACTGCTGGACATAAATTTCTGCTATTTGTGTGCCACTCTCAGTTAATTTTGATAGCAGTCTCAATGAAGACATGTGCATTTTTCTTCCCAAGCCTTAGAAATATTTCATAGTAACTTTCCAATATCTTTCATATATATATATATATATCTTTTTATATATATATATCTTTATATATATATATATATATACCTTTATATATATATATATATATATATATATATATATATATATATATATATATATATATATATATATATCTTCAGCTCAAGTTAAGCTCTCTACTTGCTTGTGCCACAGCTCCACTTCCAGTTTTCTGGTGGTTAATTGGAGATAAGAGTCTCATGGACTTTCCTACCCTGGTTGCCTTTAAACTGCGATCCTCAGATCTCAGCCTCCTGAGTAACTAGGATTACAGGCATGAGCCACTGGTGCACACCTTAATAATTATATTTTCTAAAACAGAGCATTTTGGCACTTTAGTCTGCAGAATACTTAGGTAATTTACACATAAAAAATTACTTTCCCGTGACTCCAACTGTATGTTTAAGCAAGGACTATAGTTTCTTTTCTGAGAAGTTTCTCCTCAGGCAATGTTAGGTGCTTCAGATTGTGTAGTCGCTTCAATTTCTGTAAGTCTTAGCTGGGATCATTGACATCTTTCAGCTAGGCATTTGGCCATCAACCCCAATGACTCACTTCCAGAAGGTTTTCTTTTCTTTTCTTTTCTTTTCTTTTTTGTTTGTAGGTCATGGGGTTTGAACTCTGGGCCTGGGCACTGTCCCTCAGCTCTTTAGCTCAAGGTAAGCGCTCTACTTCTTGAGCCACAGCACCACTTCCCATTTTTCTGGTGGTGATCCTCAGATCTCAGCCTCCTATACTTAGGATTACAGGCATGTGCCACTGACACCTGGCTAGGTTTGCATTTTAAAGTTAATTTATTAGGATCAAAATTAAGCTTTCTATATAAAAATATGTTGTGCTATGATAAGAAGATATAGTAAATAATGGGATAGTGCAATAAATAATGGGGTTTATTTAATAATCTACTTAATCATTTAACATGAGCCTACTTATTCACTTTATTAATTAATATAGGTTCTTTTATCCACAGTCATCCCTTGCTAATTGCATGTAGGTTATAAAAATGACCTACAATATAGAGTATTTTTTTCTTTCATAGACTTTTTTCAAGTTTTAGTTCGTTGGTAGAAAATAATTTTGTAGCTAATATTAGTTTAAGATATTTACTTTCTGAGTCATTGAAAATAACACCTTTAAGCAAAAACTATTTTTGAAAGTAAAGCAGGTTACAAGATTGAATAACAATGCCATACTTGAACAAATTTAACATTAACAACATGAGCACATATTTAACTCTACTTAGGCATTAGAAAACACCAAAAACTATTTAAAACATACTGAACTTCTCCCTATTTTCAAATGTATATTTATATAACAATTATAATTATCTTCCTTAAAAAGTTGTTACTCAATTTATCTTAATATTTTTATCATAAAGATATTGTACAGAGGGGTTGCAGTTACATGAGTAAAGTAATGAGTACATTTCCTATTGAACATTGTAATTCCTACTTTGTTTTTCCCCTATTATCTCTTCCCTCCCCACCTCCCCAACTCCTCCCTCCCTCCCAAGTTGTAAAGTTCATTTTCAACATAGTGTCTTGTACATCTCACTGTTACAATGGGCCAACCTGTATCCTTGTTTCAGCATTTTATTTCCCTTCCTCTCCCCAAATTAGAAAATTGTCTATACAAGGTACAGAGCACCAGAATCAAATACAGTGACAACAGGCGTTATACCATAGCGGGAAGAACAAAAGAAACAAAACACACACACACACACACACACACACACACACACACACAGAGTACATTAAAAACAGCAATGAAAAAAATTTCACTTTGCTATTGGTTCTTAAAATATCATAACATTGTTTGAGATATTATAGTATTATTAAAATTATGTAAATTCATTTCTACTCTTTCACTAAAATTTAATAAATATAGGTTTGACTTAACCAAGTATTTTTGCCTTCATGACCTGCTATTTAGTTCATCTTTCTTTGATCTCTTTTCTTTATTTGACTTTCTTTATGGCACTATCTAGTCTCAGTTTTTATTTCCTCCTACTGATATTGCTGAATTTTCTCCCTATTATTGACTCAGAATGTATAAACGGTAATATCTGACCAATCGGGAAAATAGGTTTTTTGATTATTTCAGATACCATCCAAATGTTGCACAGACTAGAGAATGACAAGTTGTCACCACATTTATTGTGGGCTAGACCTTCCAGACTGCGGATAAAGACCCTGCAATGGCCTGAAGCTGATTTTAGCATTCTTACGCCTAGGTCCTGGACTGTAAGAAAACTCTTCTAATAGAAGATAGCTGGTGGCGTTCTTATTATCCAAGACAGACATAACAACCTTCATACCTAAAATTTATTGAACAAAAGAGAAAAAACTAGTTAACAGAGTAATTTGGGAGAAAGTGAGAAAAAATAACAGTAATTTTTTTAATGCTATCATGAATACTACTCAGGCTAGAAAATGGTTTCTTTTTAATAAATCTCTTCTCCTTTTCTATTTAAAGTATGACATTAAGTGGTTTAAGGTAGTGAGTGAGTCATAGGTCTTCAAAAAACATTCACAAGAAGTTCATGTTAATTCCTGTGGATTTTGTCTCAAATTTTCAGTAATCAGGAGTTATGAGGACATTTAAAGCCTCAAAGTCAAACAATTTAATTACCCATCAGCCAGAGAAAACATAAAATCAATGAGCAAATATAGCATGTAGTCAATGTCAGCATTAATTGATACCAGGAATTCATTGATAAAAACATATAAACAAAGCAGTCTGACCCAGACAACCATCATACCATGTCAAATGACCCGGGACTTAGTACTAGAGCTTATAATACTAGTTAGATTGGAAAGAGAAAATGACCCTTAGAGGGCAAAAGGACTCCTATACAAAGATGGCATCTGGGCTTTCAAAGCCTTTGTTATCCTATAGAAAATCTTTCTCAGCTCTGTTGACATATTTCTTATATCAAAATCTAGCATACATACCACACACACACACACACACACACACACACACACACACTAAAACATAAAGTCACTTAAACAGGAAACTCAAGACAGCTGTGATTATATTGCAAAAGTAACATTCTTAAGAATTTAAATCTGAATACTCAGCTTGCTTGTTAAGCAGATTTCTAGATATTAAAGGTATTGAGCACACTTGACTTTTAAGAGTAAGGTAAGAAAGGATTAAAGATGGGAGTGGCATCTGGTTTTCTTAGTCATGTTTTAAACTTTTTTGATTTCGACTCAAGAATCAAGTGCATGAGGTTTAGGGTTATCATTGAATCTAAAGACTGATTTCCAGGAACTCCTGTCAAATTCAGTGTGACAATGTTGCCCTGGTGTCATCCTTAGAAATGCAGAGTAGAGCAAAGTTTGGCTCCTCCTATACAGGATTCTAGAAGACAGAGAAACAGCACCAAGGATAATGGTGCCCATGCATAGAATAGACAATGATAAAACATTGATCCTTGACTGAATTTTTCCAGATTAACTGACTTTGAGTGAAGATAATTGCCACCTTGTTAACAAGTGGAAAATTTAGCTATAAAACTATAAAAAAAGCAATAGAGATTGAAACAAGTGTAAACTGACATAGATGAATATGCTCAATAACTACCCTCTTCTAATTCCATTTTTCTGCAGCACAAGTAAATGTACTTTTTCTCTAATTTTCTAAATTTTTTTCTGTTAACACAAGTCTAATACATAATCTGTTTCTATAGAATTTCTACTTTGCATAAGAGCTCTTCATTCTCTCCAAGTAATCTACTAATTAATAATATAGACGGAATAGTTTTACTCATTTAAAAAGCTTCAGATAAAATATTACTTTTATTGAAATCAATATATTTTGTCCTATAAACATGGTTCTCTGTTTTTTTTAAACAGATACTGTTTGTATAGTGATATATTTTGTCTTCTTCAAGAATTGAAGATTTAAATAGTGTGCAAAGTATTTATTCTGAAAAATAGTTATCAATTAAATCAAATTAGATTAAATGCAAAATTTCAAATGATTATTTCTATGATTCTTTCTCTGCCAACATTTACTCATTTTTTAGTTTCCTCAGTTCCCACTCTACGATACCCAGATAAAGCACATTTATTTCCTGGGTATAGCCAGGAAATATATTATATTAAATATATTCGTAGGTAGAATGTATGTCCCCAGGCTCTGTGCTCAGCCTTTCTGACTTTCTTGCTTATCTGCCAGGGGACATTTGTGGGTTCTGGCTGAGTCTATAGACAGAAAGAGGACATGGCTTTCTTCTTCAAATAATGCTTGAGATGAACTTTTCCATTCTTGTGTCTGTATGTAATCCATTTAAACATTGTTTTAAAATCAAGATACACAATGTTATCTAGGATCATACTGTTTAAGACCCTTGTACAATGGCCTAATCATTCTCTCCCTCTGGAAAGTCTCTTCTGCAGATGAGTACATCAAACTTTATTTTAGCAAAGCTGACACCTTGTTCCGGACAAAGTCAGTTATTGAACCTCAAAGGAAAATGAATGCATCTTCTGGAAGAGCTCTATGAAACTTCCATTTGTGTGGCAACAAATTAAGGATAAATCACTAATATCTCAAGGCTGCTTTGATGTCTGTCTCCTGGAGTTTAGAGCCTCTCAGAATGCTTGCAAGGAGTCTCCTATATTTCAAGGTCAGACAAAGGAAGCCTGGTTGTAACTCACCATCCTCTAATAGCAACATTGTGGCATCGAATTCATTGGCAAGAAATTTAAGGGTTCTTCTCTGTCTTCTGAAAACTCTCAGGCAAACTAGAACGTAATTATAAGCTTTCAATAAAAGAGGATTGGTTAATTTTCAAGTTGTAATCCAAAGGAAATTTCTACTCTTTGTAACAGCTAAAAGGACTTTTGAAAAGATGTAAAGTCTTCTATTTTACTTAGTTTGTCTGGATTCAGGGTTTGTTTTCTGTCTTCCAAATCCAAAATTCACCAAAAAATAATCAGGAATAGAATTTATAATATTTTCAAGGTTTATTATTCTCCATTACAAGCTAAGATAAAATTGAAATATATACATAATATATTATATATACTTAGTCTGTATACATATTTAAATTTAGTATGTGCTACTGGAATTTTAGCATCACTGGGAAGTGTGGTGGTTTTTCTGCTTTATGTGTGAAAGTGAATTTAGAACTTCCATTAATACAGCATCTAAAGAATACAATTCTCCTAGCATCCTTTTTTTTCAGTACTAGCTGTGAATTTCAGCCCAGTGTCAACTCAGTCAGTCTATGGCAAAGTCAATATAAATGATATAACTACAAAAGTAATTATCTCCCATAAGATACTCCAGAGATAAAAAAAAAAGTTAGTGCAAGTGTTTTCAGCTTCCTGTTCTGAGGATACAAGGCGTTCAGTTTGATTTACCTTAGTATATTTTAATTAACAGCTATAAATTAAAGTGAGCTATTAGCAAAGTTTAAAACAGGTAACACAGAAAACCAGATTTGTGACTCCAATTATTCTTAAATCTTGTACAACATTTGAATACCCACAGAAAGCAAAAAGGTGTTTCAGTTTTAGTACTGAGCCTCACACTGAACTAAGATAGCATTGTAACAATGTGTGTTTACCAGTAAATTTATGAAGCCACAATAATTTCTACTGAGGATAATTGTTCAAGAACTACCATTCAATATATGAACAGTAGTTAATGTCACATTACCTTATTTCCATAGGTCTTCTGGGTCTTATTTAATACGGAAAAAGAAAACTGTTGTGATTCCACTCAAGCAAACACTGAAATCCTTACACCCAACGCGACAGTAGTAGCAGCTGAAGGTGAAGGATGCAAGGATAGCATCCTCATGAACAGGATCAGGCTTCTTAGAAAACAAGCTCTAAAGCCGGGCACTAGTGGACTCAGGGCTGCCTTTAACCTTGGTTGTCAGATCTCAGCCTCTTGAGTAACTAGGATTACAGGTATGAGCCATCAGTACCTAGTTAGAAATGATCTTTTATTCTTTATCATCTATCCTCTCCACAGTATTTTTGGAGAGCAGCCAAAATAAAGAAATACATATTATTTTGCATAGAAATTGGTTCTTATTACTGGAAATAAACAGAAACAGGCTTGTTATCTGAGGGTCTGGGATGAGAAGTATGGTAAAGAATGATGGAAGATGCATTATAATCATAAACTGATTGTTGAGTGATAACTCCTTTGTAAAACTACATAATAATAAAAGTAAAAATATAATTGGAAAAATGTACATATAAGTTGGTTGTTTCATTTAGTGGATCTGTTAAGTTGGCAGTACTTTTGCATAAATCAATTATCTAAAACTTCTACAATAGTTATTGTTAGAAAATGAATGCTCTAAGATTTGGAGTGTTGAAAGATTACTTTAGTAAGCTTGTACCAGCCAAATATCACTAAATGAAAACTTTAAAATAATTAGTTTAAAGAATCCAAACACATTTCAAAGCAGTAAGATATTCCAAATCTCTGAAGTAGACAGTAGAGATATTATTGATCAGTGACCGTAAGTACAGAGATACACATCACCTCATTGGGTTCAAATTGAAGTTACACACTCTGGAGTCATTTATGTTGACAAAGACAAAGGCAGGAGGGTGAGGAACGACTGAAAGGATGTAGTGCTACTAATATGAGGAGATTAATGTTGAAAAGATCATTAGCAGTTTCTGCCTCTGTGCTAAATGGTGGATATGGGATGCCACTCAAAAAGCAGAGGAAAAACCAGACAAATTACATTTCATAAAGAGGGAGAAGAGAAGAAAAAAATAGGCAGATCATCCCATAGAAATGTATTCATACCTGAGGCAAAAGCATGACCCCTTAAATAGCAAAAACAATTACAGTCTTACTTTTGCCATTGGCTATTACAAAAACATACATACATAACACACACAATGTATTTATGAAATGCTAAAACATTTTATTTTTCTCTCTGTAATCTCAGTTTAGACAATTTTTACAAAAGTAAAAAGCATAGGAACAAATAAAGTAAACAACAAAGACTAATCTTGAGAGTTAAGCTATTGATGTCTCATTTTCTCTGACCTCTAATGAGGGAACTTTTCAGGTTGTCCTACATACTGGAATTGTACAAAGCTCCATCGATAACTGAAAGTTATTGTCCCAATATCACATGACTCTTAGCTCCTGAGAAGTGTTTGTGTCTCGGTTGTTTATTCATGTGCCTTCTGTTCATTATAAGGATGGCCTGAATAAGCTAAGGTGTATATACTTAAGGTGTATGTACTTCAGTATATACTGCCAAGCATTTCACAAGGAATTTTTAACATGCCTATCAATCAGTTCAGGAACTTCAAAATAGATTATTTCGTTTTTTATATTTTTATTTGTTATTTATTTTTTGCAGGTCCTGGGGCTTAAATTCGGGGTCTGTGTGGTATCCCTGAGTTTTTTGCTCATGGCTAAAGCTCTACCAGATGAATGATAGCTCTACTTTCAGCTTTTGAATGAATGGGCAATAAGAGTCTCACAGACTTTACCTCTGGGCTTCGAACTGCTATGCTCAGATCTCAGCCTCCTAAGTAGCTAGGATAAGGAAGTATGAGCCACCAGTAGCTTGCATGTTTGTTTTACTTTTAAGAGTTTATGTTTCTAGGTGAAAAGTTCAGACAACAATGAAAGTAATACCACAATTTAGTCACAATATCAGGGAAATTTCTCTTTCTTACTCTGTGGCATTTTAATTTTTTGAGCTCTATAGAGGTGCTATTAAAATAGAATTATAATTCTTGGGCCTGGTGACAGCAGTCATAAATTGTCAGGTCATTATTAACAAAGGCAGTCTAAATGGATCATGTCAGAAGCAATAGACTAATGTGGAGAAGACCATAAAAAATTCTGTTTACTGGTCTTTTATCCAAGCACATTTAAATAGTGATGAACATGTTTAGTAGGACAATTATATTTTGAATTCATTATGTACTATCCTAACAAGGTAGATTATAAAAACAAAATGAGCTTGGGGCTGGTAGCTAATACCTATAATCCTCATTCCTTAGAGGCTGAGATCTGAGGATGATGGTTCAAAGACAACCCTGGCAGTATCATCCAGGAGTTTCTCATTATCTATTAATTACCAACAAAACCAAAAGTGGAGCTGTCGCTCACCTGGTAGAGTGCTGCCCTTGAGCAGAACAGCTTAGGGACAGTGGCTAGAGTCTGAGTTCAAACTCAGGATCAGCCCCAAAACAAAAACACAAACAAAAACCAAAATTGATATAAACATGACAATGTATAATGTTCTTTAAAAAAATCATTAAAAAAGAAAAGTTATATAGAAAGAATTCCAGATGAGAACCTGACACAATTATGCATACATCTGTAATTAACTAAGAAATAATTTTAAAAATTATTCTTGAAAGGATTAATAGGGTTCTCAAAAAATAATCAATAAAAATAATAGGGATGGTGAGTGTTTAGAAAAAATATATCTCAGTTGTATTTAATTATTTCATTTAATGAAGTGGTCATGATTTTTATAAGAAGATATGGTGTACCAAAATTATTTTAAAATAAAGTAAAAGCATTATTTACATATTCTTAAAATAAAAATATATGTCAAAGAAATGCCTAAACAGAATATTTGTCAGTTTAATTGAGGTTATATAAAGCAATAAAATTGTTAAATACCATAGGATTTGGATGTTTGATAACTTAAGTTCTGAAGTTATTTTTGGATTAGAGGAACTTTTTAAATTGTGGATAGTATTACAATAATTACTATTCTTTATAAGCATTCTCAGATTATGATATTGACACAAGTTGATCCAAAGCTAAAATTGAACTTCAGCTTGGTCAACAATGCCATCATACTTTGCTTCCTGTACACTATAAAGGTCACTGTGGGAGATTTTTTTTGATCTGCCACTTCAGATTCTTCTAAATACAACTTTTATTCTACATACAACTTTTTCCCAAAGATTTCTTTATAGAAATTAAGTAATTACACAAATTTTATATAAGGTGTAAATATGACTTTTTAATATGACAAGATAAACATTGATTTTAAAAAATCTAAGGTTTTGCTAATTCATTTGTTCACTCAACAAGTAAATTTTGAAAACCATTAAATACCAAGTAGAATGTTCAGTCCTAGGGATATAAGTATTAACAAGGTAGAAATAGTTATGACGATTTGTTGGGCTAATGATAATATGTATAGTTCAAAGGATGGAATAATTGAAACTCAGAGGGGAAATATGATGAGTATATGAATGAACCTCCCATAGGAAAAGAAATAAAACTTCTTCTAGGACCTACAGGACCTTAAATGAATGGAATATAATATGTTTTTAAACATAACTATATCTATGAGAATTATGAATATACATGATATATGTGTATATGATATGCATATATATGCATGAAAGAGAATATCAATGATTTGTGTTATTAGGAACCAGTGGATAAGATAATTATGTGTTAAATTTATATTGGGTTAACAAGAAATCATTTCCTCATTAATAGAGCTGAGGAGAGATAAATGATAACAGAATGTGGACTTTGGAATAACAAAGCAGAAAATCTGGTTTAAGCCAGTCATCTTAACCATTCTCAACTTTCCATCTATTCCTTTTGAAATATCTGTTTGATTGAGAATGTGGAAATAATTCATGAAACCATATGTTTGTTCTCTTTTCTACCTTACTTTTCACAAGGCTTCTCCTATTCCTTCAAGAAAATGGTATTATTTTAACACCCTGAGGACTTAGATCCATGCACATAGAATTGTTCATATTATTTGATTTTTTGGGGGGGGTTTCCAAAAATTTAACATCTTAAAAATCTTCCTGGGTAGGGAAAGACTGCCTTCTAGAAGTAACCTATTAATGATAGATAGCTAAGAACTCAGTTAATTCCTTCATACTTCTTGCAATATTTCCCTGCATTAATTCTCCCAGTGACAGGTAACAAACTACTAGGAATTAGTCTTATAGCCCAGGACCTACCAAAATTATTCAAAGTACTTTCTCATTACCCTATTTTGCTTTACCCTTCTCACAAAAGCCCCCATGAAGTCTATGGTCTAACTCCCTATCTGCCCCTGACTGTTGCTAGTGTTTTCCCACACACAACTCTGGAGGAAGCAGAGCCTTCAAAGTTCTTTTTGAATTTGTGAACATATAAACTTCTTTCTCCTGAGTCTCAATATGAACATGGTAAAATCAGGCATCTTGTGACCACAGGAATACCTTCTGAGATCTGCATTATTAAGCACTTTCATCATTATCTGAAGATCACAAATGTAAGTGGTATAACCTCACCACACCAAGTGGTCTCTCATTACAATAGATAGTAGATAAGGAAAGCTGATGAAAGTCTAACTTGACATAGTAGTTTACAGTAAATATTTGCTGTTCAGAAAGTATTGATTGTAAAATAATGATAAAAACATGTATACTATAAATATGCAAAATAATGGCATAGTGATAAAATCAATATTAAGTATTATGTGTTGTACACAATTGTATGGGTTATACTTTTATTCCTCTGGAAACAAAATGGGGTTTTGCAAAACATTAGCACTATAAATAGATGACTAATACATTGCCCTATGAAGTGTTGACAGCTATGACATCATTAAGTGATAGGAATTTGTGAACTTCATCATAATATTATGAAATGCTGCTATAAGTGTGAGCCATCAGTGATTAGAACATCATTTAGCACACATGAATGTATATGTTAAGATTGTGATATTCCATTTGCATATACTTTATATTAAGACATTTCCATTCATATACTAAAATGAAGTCTGATTCTAGTTTTCTTTCATTAGTAATATTTTCATTTTAAGATATCTAAAACTACTGCATTTTGTACTGAATAATTCACTACGTGTCTGAAATATGCAATTTATCTGTCATCATAATTTTTATGCCTTATTTTGACCTGCATTATTGAGATGTCATTTTGATAAAATGAGAGCCAACTTTTTTAGATATAGAATTCAATGTTATTTGATGTATATGCTATAATTCAATATAATTCAATATTGTTTGGTGTATTTCATCATAGTCATAACAACATTACTGATGAGGCAATTTTTGATAGTCTACAAGTTTGGCCAGGACATTTTCCCCTTCCTAAGAAAATATGGTCTATGTCAATCACTGACCTGCTTACTATCACCATATCCTTGCCTTTTTCTCACAGTATGCTTATTTTTGGAGTTTTTCAGTTACATAGAGGTTGCTGTATGATAGTATAGTATCTCGTCATACACACAAGAAGATGATCAATTTGATTTCTGAAAATAAAATGTATGTGGCAAATAAGTTCTTGAAAAGGTGTTTACTATCTTCAGTCATTTGAGAACAGAAACAAACTGAAATCAATGGTAAATAAAACATGCCCTTTTTTTCTTTTCCTTGGAGCTCATTTCACAGAATATTATTCCATATGGTCATCTGCACATAGCTATTGAGCCTTTGTCTACCACTCCTCTATATACCTGCTCGATATGTGAATGACTAGAGTCATATATAATTTTTCATTACCCAGTTTGTGTGCATATATATATATACATTTATGTATTTATTTTAGTCATTCAGTGTGTTTAATTGTAGACTTATAAGCATATTCTAGTTACCACAAATGAGGGAAACTATGCAACCTATGTTTCTTTGTCTCTGGCTTACTTCTCTTTTTTTTCTTAATATAAGTTTTTCTAAGTCTTTTTGTTTCCTTATGAATGGAACAATATCTTTCTTTCTGGTGGAATAGTAAAATTCCATTTTGTATATATACCTCCTTTTCTTGGTCCATTTGTCCATCAAAGGATATCTAGGTTGATTCCATATCTTAGCTATGGTAAACAATGCTGCAATGAACATGGTTGTGCTGCTAGCTTTAGTGTAGCCTAGTTTGTGGTCCATTAGATAAATGCTCTGAAGTGGGATGCTGGGTCAAGGGGAAGCTCAATGTTTAATAGTTTTTCTTTTCCTTTGTCTTGTTTGTTAGTATGTTCATATTTGGGAAAGTGATGGAGAACACATAAGGAGGGAACAAGGATGAACAAATATAAGAGTTATACTCACTAGATACAATGTGGAAAATGAACTGGATATCTTGTGGATGGGGATGGGAGGGAAAAACTGAGAGAGAGCATCAGAGGGGAGACATGGTTCAAAAAGAATTGTACTCATTACAAATTACCTGATTTATGCAACTATGACCTGTGTATGAACACTACAATAATAATAAACATCTGAAATCACAAAGTGTTACATAATAAACATTCAAACAGGAAAAAATTAAAGACTAAAGCATATTGTGCAGGAGAGGATTTTGTATTTGTTTCAGGAATGTAAAAGCTCACAGACTTTTTGCAAAATACTTTAGTGTTTTTTTATGAAGTCAAACATACAACTACACTATGACCCAGAAACCTCCATCTTAGGTTTTTACTCAGGAGAAATGAAATTATCTGCCTACAGATGTCATAGAAACTTAATTCACAGCAGCCAATATGGGACGATGGATGAATTGTTCAACAACTGGTACTGTGTTAAAATAAATGGAGACATACTCAAGTTTTACAGTTGTTTAATTTATATTTCACAGTTTCATTTAATTTTACTCATGATGAGGGATAAGTTACAGAAGATAGAACCTTTGTTCTATCTTCCAGAGAGACAGAAAAAGAGGGAGAGTCAAATAAAATTAAAGCAAATGGATAAAAGCATTTTTCCAAGAAACAAAACCCAAGACAAACAACAACAAAAAAGCAATGTTTATGAGGTAGATTAACTTTCAAAGTTACTGAAGGGTAAGTTTTAAACACAAATTGATTTCAAATGAATCTAGATAGGAAAGCAGACGCTGAACAATAACAGGATGTAAACACCATGATTCAGCTGATGGATTTTTCAGTAGTTTTCATCAAGAATATTATTAAGTTAATACCTTCTTTATCTGCATCCTTATTCAAATTCCAAATGAAATTTGCAGTTCACAATGCATGTTAATTATAAAATATACAACTTTGTATTTTACTTACCTATTAAATGCTTTTAGGTGTTAATTTATTGCTTTCTTTAACTAGAATCTTCTGCATCCAGCATGAAACTTCCTTCTAAAATAATTATACTTTCAAACCAGCAAGATTTATACCATTTGCATTCTATTATATAAACTGTAGTGAACAATTATGGATATTTCTATAATTAATACATGACTCGGATTTCTAAATTTTAAATAAAGACCTAGTATTCTCATTTTCATATTTTTCTTACTTAGCATATATAATGTATAGATTGTTTATAGCTATAAGTATACATATATGTGTGTATGTATTTTCTATAAATGTGGTTACTTCATAAAATTATAGAAACGAGATTTTACCTCAAGAAGAAAGCAACATATTCAAATGCAGAATATGCTCTCTTTACTTTTCTTTGCTTTTATTTTTTTAGTTTATTTTTATCATTAAGGAGATGCACAGAGGGGTTACAGTTACATACATCAGGTAATGAGTACATTTATTTTTTTTAACAAAGTTATTTCTTTTCTCATTTTCTCCCAGTTTTTCCCCTCCTGACTCCCTCCTCCAAAAGGTGTATAGTTCATTTTCAACATAGTGACTCATGAGTATCACTGCTGAATTAATTCACCTTTTGTTGCATCATTTCTCTGCTTCCCCTTCACCTCCTCAAAACAGATAAACTTACATTTAAGACAAAAGCTACAGAAACCACAAACAGCAACAAAAGAGGAAAAAAACAACAAACAAAAACAAAAATAAGGAAAAGTACAAAAAGTAAAACGAAAAACTTCTTGATCTTGGAGTTAATTTCAATAAACATCTTTTTTTTAATGTTTTCATTGTAAAAATACTCTACAGAGGAGTTACAATTACATGAGCAAGGTAATGAGTACTTTTCCTATTGAGCATTCTTACCTCTTCCTTTGTTTTTCCCCTCCCTTCCCCCCTACCTCTCCAACCTGCCCCATCCCCCCAAGTTGTAAAGTTCGTTTTCTACATGTCTTGTACTTTTTATTGTTACAATGGGTCAACCTGTATCCTTGTTTCAGCATTTGTTATTTCCCTCCCCCTCTCCAAATTAGAAAAATGTATAAACAGGGGTCATACCATGGGAGAAGAACATACAAGAGAAACAAAAAAAATCACATAGTACATTTTAGATACATTAAAAACTTAGCAAGAAAGAAAAAACAAGTCGTCCCTTGGGTTTTATTTCACTTATGATCCTATGCACATAGCTATTGAGCCTTTGTGATCCTCTCCTATGAATACCCTTTGGTCTCACTGTTTGAACGTTTAGATTTTTGTTTAATTCATTGTGTCAAAGTGTGACTGTTTTGTCTTTTACTACCCATTAAGTTTATTGTAGATTTATAGGTACATTCGATATTACTACAAGGGAGGTGACGCCAAGGAACCTATGCTTCTTTGGGTCTGGTCCCTTTACTTTTTTTTTAAAATTTGATTTTATTGTAAAGATGCTGTACAGAGGGGTTACAGTTATATAAGTAAGGCAATTAGTACATTACTTGTTGATCATTGTTACCCCTTCCCTTGTTGTCCCACTATCCCTTCTTTCCCCCACCTCTTCCACTCCTCCTCCGCAATACCCCCTTCCTACCCAAGTTGTAAAGTTCGATTCCAATATATTGTCCTGTGGATATCATTGTTGCAATGGGTCATCCTGTGTCCTTGTTTCACCATTTTGTTATTCCTTCCGCTCCCCAGATTAGATAAATGTATATACAAGTTGCGGGGTACCAAAATCAAGTAAAGTGACAAAAGGGGATTTACTTATATTTTTATTATCTTTAAGTAGTTGTACAAAGTAATTCCCATTCTACAAAACAGTATATGAGTACAAAGTGTCTGACAACATTGTCACCTATCTCTCTTAACCCATCCCTTCTCTCAATTTTTTTCTTTGAGATTAGGAGATTACATAAATTTTACATATTTCACAGTTGTGGAATAGTGATAGAGTCACAAACACACTTTAACTTTCACAAGGGAAATTGTCATTATCATGGTCTATACAGTTTGTGAATTCTATGAGCTTTGACAATACAAGTTATTTTTCCACCTCAGGTGACGTTTACATTTCTTTCCTTTTGCTTAGTGTGGGCTGTTCCCACTTATTCTGTTCCTCCTTCTGGCTTCCCCCTGTTGCATGCATATATCTACCATATATATGGTCCAGAACATGGAATTATTTAGCAATGATATGTCAAAAATAGTGGCTGTCCTTTGTTTCTTGAGTCCTGTTTACTATATCTTCTTGTATTTTGGCTTTAGCATCCACATTTCAGGGAGACCATGTGCCATTTGTCTCTTTGTTATTGGCTTACTTCACACCAAATAATCTGTTCTAGTTCCATCCATTCCCTGGCAAATGCCATTATTTTGTCCTTTCTAATGGCTGCATAATATTCCATTGTATATAGGTACCACAATTTTTGGATCCACTCATCAGTAGTGAGGCATCTGGGTTGTTTGCAAATCTTGGTTATAGTGAACAGTGCTACAATAAACATGGAGGCGCATGTGTCT
>NW_027206401.1:35836830-35859330 GCF_024711535.1 Dipodomys merriami | reverse complement strand
AGAGGCAAACAGAATTGACAGGAGAGGGTAGTAGAAGGCTATGCCAGTAAACTTTTGGGAAACTGAAAACATGCACCATGGCTTCATTCCATTACTTTTCTGAACCAGCATTGTCAATCTGATCCTCAAGGACAGATGTGGCAGGTGCCCACCCTGCTCCATAAATTAACTCTTCCCTCATCTCATCCCCAGACTCCACACAGAGTTCACTTAGTTGAAGATTTGGTTTGGCAATGCCATTTCATATTTGGCTTCACTTACATAGCGCCTCAGTGATTTTTGAAAGTTAACTTTCTATACCTTTACTATAATACAAGTTTCTAAATTTTTCCCTCCACATGCCCTCAAACGCATCCTGGCAGATCACACTATTCCCTAGGTTACTATGTTTCCTCTACTTTCTTCTCTCATACCTTTACATTGCTCCACAACTTCATTCAATTTCTTCTCTTCTCCTGTCTTCCAAAGAAGGGAGGGAGGGAGGGAGGGAGGGAGGGAGGGAGGGAGGAGAAAGAAGTTTTCACCTTGTCTCTTGTGTTACTCCTTGCACACTCGCTCTTGGGAACCATCCACGTATATCCCGACAAGACCTTGTTGGATCTAGAAGCTCTCCATCCTACCATGTACAATAATTCACTGAAAGTCCCTCTCCACAAATTTCAGTGTAGCTTGAAACCTCTTCTCTTCAAAATCTTTTTGTTCTTCCCAATTTTGGTGTCTAGCCTCTGCTGCATTACAATATTAATGCTTTTATCTATCTTTATCAAAATCCTCAAGGACTTTGACCTCCATACTGAAATGCTCTCCCTCTACTGTCTAAATCACAAACCTAGTTGTTGCAAGAATTAGAAGTTAACTCTGGTGACTAGTACAGAAAAGAAATTTATCAAAGGCTATTGAGTGATGAAAAGAAACTTTGAAAAGGTTGAAGAGGGAGAGAGACAGAGAGAGGAGACAGAAGGAGGGAAGGAAGGGAAAAAAGAAAAGAGAAGAAGGGAGGAAGGGATGGAGGGGGAGAGAGGGAGGGAGGGTGAGAAGGAGGGAGGTAAAGCTTGTAGAATCACATCTGAATCCAGCTTTCCATATCACTGTTGGGTCACCACTGCTCCTGGACTGCATCTACCACATGTCACAATTTTAACTCCTGCCAAGAACTCAGTTCTACAGAAGTGACACCAAGATCAACACTGATGAAATTTCTGACCAGAGACTTGGTCTTGTACATAGTACAGCCTGCAAAACCTCAGTGTTTTTACTTCTTCCTTTACCAGCAAAGGAAACACACACTATTCTCTTCTAAATTGCTTACTTCACAACTGAAATCACTCACAAATACAACTGATGAGTGAAGCCCAACAAGTATTCACTGACACTTCAGTAAATGAAGGGAAAAAAGTAAATTAGAAGAAATATAAATGAATATCATCATCATTAACTCTTGACAGCAAGAGTAACTTAACATTTTCTTTGCCTCAGTCACACCCAGAGCCCAGCATGTCTCTAGCCCTATTACCATTCTATACTTCCAGGACGAGTAAAGAAAATTCTATTGGCTACTAACTGGCACACATAAATGGAAATTTGTTTAGTAAACTGACACTCAAGTCAGCTTTCCCATGCTACACCCATATGCTACCCCAGATGTTGCGCCTGTTCCATTTTAGAGGCTATTATGCCTGCCTCGTGTTAGCTTCCAGAACATCTCTGCCTACACAATAATAATTCCTGCAGACAGGGACATTTGAAAAGTTCTATAATAGTGAAATGATGATTTTTTCAAATTTGCATAAGTCATATCCATTCATGGCTCATGTTTTTCTTAATATACATTCTATATTAGCATCAAACCAATGCAATAAAAACTCATTAATCCAAGCCCCACTCAGATGAAACTCGGTCCCCACTGATGACTCCCTGCTCTGCCTCTGTTTCTTTCCTCTCACCTAGAATGCCTTTTTCATTCAACTCAAATTTATGTCTATCAGCTCCTTCCAAACAGAATTCGAGATTGCCTATTCCAAAAGCCTTCTTCGATTAAACTCGCCTGATTCTGATCTCTCCGGAGCACTGCATTCTATCAGAACTTATGAACTCTGTCTGTCCTTGGCTTTTGCAGTTCTGAATGTGATGCTTTTATTGGTTTTGTGCCACTTTCTATGTGTATATTCTCTCCCCTCCAAAGGAAGCCACATCTACTATCTACCTCACCTCAAAGCCTAACTCTCTGACTAACCTTGAGCATGTGCATGCCCAGCATATACCCAGAGAGAGATGTAATATACCTGAGATGAGCAGGCAATGCAAAAGGCAAGTATTGATCATCATTTCAACTTCTAATCTTTCCAATAGTTGAAGAATGGGGAGCTAAAAAGATCTACTATGTCATTGTTAAAAAGGATGTTAAATGGGGTATCCATTTAGCAGCAGGCAGCAGCTAAATTATTTCAACAGAATCTGTGAGTAGGAATTTCCACACTGAATCTCTGTTGTGATCTCTGATAGGAAACTTGTAACACATCTTGAGGAATTATCATACCCCAAGTTACTAAGAGAAAAAAAAGTAAAATATTTTACCTCTCAAATGCAAAGAACTCATGTGTTCACTTTGTGGGACTGGAATTTGAAAAAAAAAAACTTTATCTGTTGAGTGATTTTTTTAATATATGTAACTTGTAACATTTTTCTCATATAAACTATTAAAAAGGATATTTTGTTAGACAACATGAAATTTCTCCCCAAGAAGATGATTGGTGATTCTAAAGATGTTTTGCCCCCTGTAATCCTAGCTACTTAAGAAATAAAGATCAGAAGATCATGGTTCAAGCTAGCCCAGGCAAAAAATGAAAAAGACACCACCACCACCACCCCTCACCCCCCACCACACCACCAGCAATTAATTCCCTGGGCATGGTAGTGCACAGCTTTTATCATAATTGTGAAGGAAGCTATACATCTCAATCTGAAGCCAAGCCTAGGCGAAAACACAAAATCTCTTCTAAAAAATAATTAAAGCACAATTCGGCATTGGGGGTTTGGCTCCAGAGGCAAAGCACCTGACAAGTACAAGGCTCTGAGTTCAGACCCCAGAACCACAATTGAGGGAAAAATACAGGAGATGTTTTTGTGTGTTTGGAGGACTATAATAGTGGTGTCATATGTTTACATTTTAACAAGAGTTCTTTTCATTTAGGAACACATACCAAAATGCTTATGGATGAAATAATATGTGATTTTTCTCAAGATAATTTGTCTTATAGATGGATAGTAATATATATTCATATATATCTTTATAAGTATATTTATATATACATGTATTACTATCTACTATTTTAATTACTAGAAAACCCTGTAAAGTAGATGCTTTTTTGCTCATGGTATGGATAAGCACATATGCTTGGAGAGATTAAGGTTCTGACTCAGGTTACACAGCTGGTAGCTGGCAAGGTCAAGAATCAAACTGAGAACTATTTGTTTTGAAAATATCTCATGTTCTTATCCACAGATACATACTGCCTATAGAAATATTAACTAAACAACTAAAATTTTTTGATGCAGAAGATTAACAACTAAAGCCATGGACTTTCTATTAAAGAATAGTCAAGGTAATATAATGTACTTTAAAGCAAAGTGATCAAGTATTTATGGCTGATAAGATACTACCAAGAAAAAAAATACATATATATGCCTGTAAATGATGCATCACTATTCTTATTTCATTTGAAAGATTACTGACATAGTTTCTTTTTTCCAGTATTTTCATATCTCTTCAACAATATACATTGTTTAGCAAATGATTAAAAAGGAAATCTAATTAGGCAAATAGGTATTTGGTAATTTTAAAAATCCAAGTCTATGTATGAAACTATAAAATATAACACACTAACTAGGTAATGCCTTTCTTTCCCTCCCTACTTCCAAAATATTTAGAATCTAGCTTCAGAAAAAGAGTATTAACATGACCATTCAAAAAGCACAATGAAGAAGTGGCACTGTGGCTCAAGTGGTGGAGTGCTAGCCTTGAGCATAAAGCAGCTCAGGGACAGTGCCCAGACCTAGATTTCAAGGCCCAGGACCAACAAAAAGAAAGGAAGAAATAAAAACAGAACAACAAAGTGTTATGGGAGAAAAAATGGAAACATACTATCAGCGTTCACAAAATGAAAATAACATCAAGCTTGGAGAATAACAAAAGCTTCATGGATGAGATGATCTCTTTTTTTTTTTTACATCAAAACATTTTAGTTTTCTATTAGTGATGGTAAAGGCTGGCTGACATAGCACCATAAAGATCTCAAAAAAAGAGTGGCTTCAATAAAATTACTTACTGCCCCCTCCTTCTTCTATAAAGGTCCATTAAGTATTAATTCCATGGTTGTTCCAATCCTTATACATACCCAGGTATTACATGTTAAAATGAAACCTGATGAGAGACAGATTCAAACATCCTGAGCAATCTTCATTTTGACAGCACGGTCTCCATGCTATAGCTAATGTGAGGAACCACACACACACTGTTATATTCAACACAATCTCTACAAGGGCCATCTGTGGAGGCTGTGATCTTAAGAGAGGACAAGACAGAGATTCTGAAGGAGACCATTATATCATGGCTGGAATTTCATTTGGATGATAACTGGCATAGTTTTTTTTCTGGTATTTTCATATCCCTTCAACTTACGAATATATACATTGTTTAGCAAATAATTAAAAAGGAAATCCAATTAGGCAAATAGTTATGAATGTGGAAGGTGATATTACTATAATTCCCAGTCCTCATATGGACCAGTTCTGAACTTCCCACTTCTCGCAGCCTTTCTAAATTGGCAAATGGAGCGCATGATTAAATAGGGTACCAGGTAGGCCTTATGTCTGGATTTCAGTCTGTGAGGTCATTTGGTTCTGATTGAGTATTCCCCCAATGGGCCAATAGATTTCAAACTTAGAGAGAGAACACTGTAGAAGCACCAGATACTACCATAGGGAGACACAGACAAAACTATCTTCCAGAGAACACAAACCTCAGACAAAACCTTCAATGCGCCAACATTTCATCCTTTACACCGGTGTTCCTCAATCAGAGGCAATTTTTTCCTCCCTTAGGAATGTTTGGCAGTACCTGGGGACATTTGGCTGTCCCAGTTGTTGGGAGGGAGAGTCTTATTGGCATCTACTAGGTAGAAGCCATTGGTACTGCTAGTCGATGCCCTTGAGCCAAATTACTCATCTCCATAGAAAAGACCTGCTGGAGAGATGGGTGACAATGTTGTCAGACACTTTGTACTCATATACTGTTTTGTAGAATGGGAACTTCTTTGTACAACTTAAAGATAATTTTAAATTGTTTTTAAAAAACAAGAACAAGAAAGAAAGGAAGAAAGAGAGAATGAAAGAAAGAGAGAAAGAAAGAAAGAAAGAAAGAAAGAAAGAAAGAAAGAAAGAAAGAAAGAAAGAAAGAAAGAAAGAAAGAAAGAAAGAAAGAAAGAGGGAGGGAGGGAGGGAGGGAGGGAGGGAGGGAGGGAGGAAGGAAGGAAGGAAGGAAGGAAGGAAGGAAGGAAGGAAGGAAGGAAGGAAGGAAGGCAGACAGAAGGAAAGGAAGAAAGGAAGGCAGACAGAAGGAAAGAAAGAAAGAAAGGAAGAAAGGAAGAAAGAAAGAAAGAAAGAACCTGCTGGGTTAACACATTCTCATTGTGTTTATTTTCATGGCAGTGAGAATGCATGCCATGGAAAACTGTGAAATGTCCCAGAAAAAAGACTTTAGTGTTTCATTTCAATGCTACAAAATTTATGATGAGGCTGTAGTCTGAATGTTTGTAATCCTCTAAAAACTCATGTTGAAAATCCTAAATGCAACATAATTTAGAGTTGTGGCTTGGAGTTACTGATTAACCTGGGAAAGTGTCACACACAGAGATGAAATTAGTACCTTACACAAAGCCTGGAAGAAACTAGCAGAGCCCTTCTTTCCCTTAACCATCTCTCTCTTTTTTATTGACAGAATTACAGTCATTTTTAAAAATATTTTTCATTATCTTTAACTGTCTTTTATACCCATGAACACTCATGATCATCCCCTCTGGAATATGTAGCAACAAAATCAATTTTGAAAGGAGAGAAATCAGAGACTCATCAGATAGTGAACCTTTCCATACCTTGATCTTGAATCCTCAACCTCCAGAAATCTAATAAGTTTCTCTTATTGATAAATTTATCAATTCCAGGCATAAATGATCCTTGCTTCTTGGGGCTATGTCCCAATAAACCCATCCTGAGTAGAAAATAGAGTAGGCAAAAAAAATGTATTTAAAACATTTAACCTATTGAGCTTAGTAGTTTAGACTAGCTTGTCTTAATTGTGCTCAGGCCACTTATATAAGCCTTTAATAAGGCAAAATCCTCTAAAACAATGCCAGTTCTATAGCCATATGCTAAATATCTCATGTAGTTTATTGAATGCTTGTATTTTAAAAAATGCTCAAAACTCATTGCCTGGTATCTTACAGTAATGATGCAATTCTGCACAGGAGCTGTGACTTGCCATCATCCTCAATGCCATAAAGACAGAATCTCACAGATATCACTAGCCTGAGAAAGGATCAAAATTCCAAGTATGAATTCTATTAAATATGAATGAACCCCATCATCAAAAAGCTGAAAACTTGTAAACTAAACCATCTTCACTCAGAGACTTTTTATTTTGTTATAGCAGCAGATTGTGATCTAGCCACACACCCAGTAGGATATGAGATACTGTTCCAAATAAACAAATAAATGACCAACAAAAAGGAAGGCTTGAGGCATGGCTCAGGCCTGTTCTGCAAATTTGAAGCCCTGAGGTCTAACCCCAGAGATAGACAGACAGAGAGATAGACAAAGTCAGACAGACAGAAACAAGCACAGAGAAAGGGATCAACAAAAGTGACCTTACATGAAAGAAACTAAGTTTTATTTTGGTAATTATAAGGTTATGTGGCTACTAAGCAAACCAGAAATAAATATTGAGCACATATCTTTAAAAAATTGTAAAATCCATGAAATAGGAAAAGGTTAGCAGTAGACAGAAACTAAATCCAATTAAATGACCCGCAGACTCTCCTCTACCATCTTCCTCCAACCCCTCCTAAGTGAATATTTTCACAATAATGTTATGTGTTGGTAGAGTAATAAAGGCCTCAAAATTCAAATATTTTATTAATCCTTAAGAAGAATTCTAGAAGAACATTGGTGGCTCATGGCTGTTATCCAAGATGCTCAAGAGACTGAGACCTGAAAAGCATGGTTTAAAACCATGACTCTTATCTCCAACTAACAAGCAAAAAGTTGGAAGTAGAGCTGTAGCTCATGTGGTAGAGCACCAGCCTTGAGTAAAATGGGGACAGCACCCAAGCCCTAATGTCAGGCCCCAGTACTGGCACACACACACACACAAAAAGATGATCTGTAGAAAATGTGTATGTATTGATAAAAAAAATTGCAAAAATGATACAAAGTTTATGTGGAAAACTCTTTTGAAAAAAATGCAGGAAGATGGCAGAGGAGAAGCTGGAGGCTAAACAAGCTCTCACATAGAAAGCAGTTTTAGTGTTCCAGTGAACAGTCCTAGGCTAGAGAATCACACCGTGTGCCATCACAGTACAGAGAGTTTTGCCAGAGAGGGAAAATTCAGGGAGCTTGATTAAGGAGACAGATCTAAGCACTAGCTGGTGTCTGCAGCAGCAGCGGCGCCATATTAATGAAGAGAGCCGGGGACAAAGGCACCAGACACCACAGTGTGCAAGTGGATTCTACTTACCACCAGCAAGAACTGACAAGGAGCAGAAATTATCCTCGTGATTGCAGACCATGGACGGCCTGGAAACCAAAAGACTGACATAAGTAACTCCAAGACTTCCTCACTTCTACTCATGGAGCAGAGATGGGAAGGTAGCCCCTCCCCCCAATCGGAGAAGAACTCCATTTTGATACTGACAAAGGCCTGGTCCAAGCAGCTAACTCCAACTCAGGCCTTGAAAGAAAACAATAGGGACCATTCAAGAGGTCACAGGAACCTGACCTTCCCTGCTCACTTACACCCAGGAGGAAGTTGCCCTTCACAGGCAGAGGAGCTCTGCCCCCAGAGAAGTGACTTTCTTCACTGGGTAAACAGAGCCAGAGGCTGCCACTCCCCACTGAAGCCTAGGGCTGCAGATTCAGCAGCAGGAGGGGTAAAATAAAAACAATTGAAACTCAGTAAACATAAATCCTGAGAATGGCTCCAGGTTGGGCTCTGTGAGTGTCTCAGGAGCTAGCCTCTCAGGGAAAAGCTACTGATGGCTGATAGGCTTCAACCCTACCCAGAACCTAGCCTCATCACAGCAATCCAAGCTTCCCTCCCACTGAACTAGCTTGGGAAGAAGATCACAAAGTCCTGGGAAAGGCAGAGCTTGTCTGCCTGTTCAAACTGACTTAAGAAACCAATCAAGCCACAGGAAAACCAAACACCAAAAGCAGCAAACCAGAGACTCCACCAAGAGACTGGTTATGAACTCAGAGGAGATACAAGATCCTCCTTTCACCCCCCCCCCCAAAAATCAAAGAACTCTTTTTTCTACCTAATTGTTTTTAATTGTTTTTAAATTGTTTTCTATTTTCTTTGCTTTCACAATTTTTACTTTAGGTCTCTGCGTGTTTTATTTTTGTTTTTTTAAAATCTCTTTTAACCTTTGGGTCCTTTTTTTTGGGGGGGGGAGGGCAAATTAATTGCTGTTCTGCTCATTTCTAGATATATAACCGTGATCAATTATTAGATCTTATCCTTCATTGTGTAGGTACTTAATTCAGAAATTGATTACTCAACTTGCAACCTCTAGGTTTAACTCCTTTAATAGTAGTATTATTTCTTTATACTTATATAATTGTTGAGTATTACATTTAAAATTTTTTATTCTTTATTTTTTCATTTTTCCTTTTATCTCTCTCCTCTCATTCTATCCTTTTCTATCAGTATTATTTCTTTAAACTTACATAATTTTCAAGTGTTTCATTTTTTTAATTTAATTTTTTTCTTTTTTCATTTATTCTTGCTTCTTTATCTCCCTCCTCCTTTCATTCTGTTATATCCATTTCTTCTCTGAAATTAGGGCTTAGTTAAATTTGCTCTTTCCTTTTACCTCTTCACATTCCTCTAGTGCTCTTTTTCCCTATAATTCTCCCTAAACTTATTAATTTCTGAGCTGCTGAATCCCTCTTTGATGTTCTTAGCCCATTAATCCATAGTGGTTTGATGTTGAATTAGATTATATCTGTTGAAATATTTTGTATCTGCAGCCATTTTCACTACATCAATCAATCTGTACAACTACAGGACTCTGGTTGATGCTTGCCTTAAAATGGTGTTCTAGCATGAAATTGGTGTTACTTTCATACCAAATGGGCCAAACAAGCTGGAGAAACACAAGAAAAATGGAAAGTCCAGGTATCTCAGCTCCCACTCATGAAAATCAGGTGACAAACAGTTAATAAATAATCCATAGGAGAGTTCCCAAAAAGCTCCACAAACACTACTGGTAGACATGGTGAATGAAAAGATTGAAAGCCTGCAAAAGATTCAGTGTGAGAGTGATAGGGAGCAAGATGAGGCTAAACAAAGATTAATACAGGAACCTCCCAAGCACAATGAAGCTAACCAGAAATTAATACAGGAATATAGTAGGCATGAGGAAGCTAATCAAAGATTAATACAGGAATCGCATGAGCAGGCTGAGAATAGTCAAAGAGTAATGTGGGGATTGTGTAGCATGAGGAAGCTAATCAAAGAGTAATAGAGAAATTGTGTGAGCAGGATGAGAATAGACAAAGATCAATGGGGGACATACATGGAATCCATAATCAGACAGCTGAAGGAATCCAGGGAGGCCACAAAGGAAATGTTGAATGGAGCCTGACAGAAGGAAAGGGAGTCCAATGAAACCATAACCAATCAACTAAGGGATCAAAGAATAAACACTGAAAACCAAATTAAGGATGTAAACCATTCAATATCTAAAACAAAGCTCCAACAAAGAATTTGAAGCCATCAAAGCCAACTAATTAGAAGAAAAGGAAATAAAGAACAAAGCAGAAAGTTTTTTTTTTCCCCAGGGCTGAGGACCGAACCCAGGGCCTTGCCTGCACCAGGAGGACACCCTTCTGCTGGACTAAACCCCCAGCCCCTCAAAGTAGAAAGTCTTGACAGTAGGTCAAACCATGCAGAAGATCGAACCTCTAGGATTGAAGACAGCCTAGATATTATAGAGAAAGAACATAGAACTATCCAAGACAAATCCAAGAAATATGATAGATCCATTCAACATTTAGAAGACACCATCAGAAGGCCTAATCTGAGGATAGTGGATGTAGAGGAGCACCTAATGTTCTAGGAAATTTATTTAACAAGATCCTAGCAGAGAACTTCCCAAACATGCAAAAAGATAGACCTATTCAGATACAAGAAGCTTTTAGAACTCCAAATAGACCAGACCAGAACAGGACATTCCACCATCACATTATAATCTACATAGGATAAATTCAGACCAAGGAAAGGATCCTTAAAGTTGTCAAGGAGAAAAGATCAATCACCTATGAAGGGAAACTAATTAGAATAACTTCAGATTTCTCAGCAGAGACTACTAAAGCAAGGAGCCTGAAATGATATATGCCACTCCCTAAAAACAAACAACTATGAACCAGGAATACTGTACCCAGCTAAACTCTCCTTCATAACAGAAAGTCAAAGAAAAATCTTCCATAGCAAAGAAAAACAGAAACAATATATCTCCACAAAACCAGCCCTATGGGCTGGGAAGGTGGCTCAGTGGTAGAGTGCTTGCCTTGCATGCATGAGGCCCTGGGTTCGATTCCTCAGCACCACATAAGCAGAAAAATCTGGAAGTAGCACTGTGGTTCAAGTGGTAGAGCTCTAGCTTTGAGTTGAAGAGCTGAGGGGACAGTGCCCAGGCCCAGAGTTCAAGCCCCACAACCAGAAAAAAAAAAAAAAAACAGCCCTACAAAAGATACTTAAAGATGTCCTACACATGGAAAACCTACAAGAACACAATAAAGGCCAAGAAACCCCACCCAGACTGAAAATCCAAGAACCATAGGAAGAACCCAGTTGTAAGAGCCCCCAAGAAGGTGGATAATATGGCAAGATCTACCAAACACCTCTCAGCCCTAACTCTCAACATTATTGGACTTAACTCTCCAATTAAGCAACATAGACTCTCTAGTTGGACTAAAAAGCAAGATCCTTCTATCTGCTGCCTTCAGGAGTCACACTTTGCCCATAAAAACAAACACATTTTGAAAATGAAAGGCTGGAATAAAATCTGCCCCTAAATAAGGATATAAGTTGACCCATTGTAACAATTAAATGTACAAAACACTATGTTGAAAACAAACTTTACAATTTTGGAAGGGGGGAAAGTTGTGGAGGTGGGAAGGAAGGGATGGTAGGGGGAAAACAAAGGAGTAGGCAACAATGCTCAATAGGAAATGTACTCATTACCTTGCTCATAACTAACTGCTCTGTACAGCATTTTTATAATAAAAATCTTACAAAAATGCAGTATATGCAAAAATTTTTAAATACCTTTTGGCAATAAAAAGAAATGTACTCATGCACATGGTAAATCACAAAATGAATGAAGCACTAAATAAACATGCTAATGGATAAAATTGAAATGAAAAAATACATAGACATAATTTTATTTTTATAAAATTCTACCAAAGACCACCTAATGTATAGTGACCAAAAGTACATAGGTGGTTGAGGTGACAGAAGCATTCCCTAGAAGCATTCCGTGTCTATATTGATGTAGTTACCCAGGTGGCTAGACTTGTCAATTCATAGAACTGTGTGATTAAACTTAAAATGTCTTACTATGGTGATTAGATGGAGTGAAACAAGAGACAGCAAGGAGCTAGAAAAGAGAAAGAAAGGAGGAAGGAAGGGAGGAAGGGAGGGAAGGGAGGAAAGGAGGCAGGGAGGGAATTAGGGCGGGATGGAGGGAAAAGGAGGGATGGAGGGGGTAAAGAAGGGAGGGAGGGAGGGAGGGAGGAAGGAAGGGAGGGATGGAGGATCAATGGGAGAGGTCAATTTTTCATAAATGCAAAAGGAAAGAAGAGTATAAACTAGTCTAATTGGATCAAGACTATCATACTAGCTACTTGAGAGGTCGAGATCAAGGGACCATGGTTTGAGGTCAGTCTGGGCAAAAAGAAGTTCATGAGCCAGGCTCCAGGGGCTCATGCCTGTAATTCTAGACTGAGATCTGAGGATTGCAGCTGGAAGCCAAGTTGGGCAGGAAAGTCTGTGAAAATTTTATCTCCAATTAACTACCAAAAATAAAATAGCTGGAAATTGAGCTGTAGATTAAGTGGTTGAGTGCTGGCATCAAGCAAAAATGCACAGGCCCTGAATTGAAGCAGAAAGATTGGCAAAAAAAAAAAAAAATTCATGAGACTCCAACTCAAGCAATGGCTTAGTAGTGTCACCTGTTATCCCCAGCAACAAAGGAAAGCAAGCACAGTAGAGTCAAAGACAAAGATAGCTGTGCACAAAGCAAAACCCTGCCTTGAAAACAACCAAGGCAAAAGGGGTCTGGAGGTTTTGCTCCAGTGGTACAATCTCATGTTGCCAAAGAAAAAAAGAAAGATGATGCATCTTTAGTAACTAAGCACTCAACCACAAATAATAACGGGCCCAGTCAGCATAATTACAATTTTTAAAAATGTAATTTAGGGCTGGGAATGAATTTCCCTCATTCCTGAAGCTCTGGATTTGATTACTTAGTACCACAGACACAGAAAAAGCCAGAAGTGGCACTGTGGCTCAAGTGGTAGAGTGCTAGCCTTGAGCAAAAAGAAGCTCAAGGACAGTGCCCAGGCCCAGAATTCAAGCCTCAGTTCTGAAAAGAGCAAGAAAGAAAGAAAGAAAGAAAGAAAGAAAGAAAGAAAGAAAGAAAGAAAGAAAGAAAGAAAGAAAGAAAGAAAGAAAGAAGGAAGGAAGGAAGGAAGGAAGGAAGGAAGGAAGGAAGGAAGGAAGGAAGGAAGGAAGGAAGGAAGGAAGGAAGGAAGGGAAAAAGAAAAAAAAGTAATTTAAAAATCTTAAGCCATGAGTATTAAGCACTGATTTGACTTAGCTTGGGTAACATGTTCATATATGTCACAAAAATGATGTCTGCTAAGGTGATAAGGACTTACACAGAAAAGTTCTAGTAATATTTCATGTCATCTTCAGGCAAATTTAAATAGCTCCATTAAGAGCTGTCAAGGTCAAAAATCAGAATGCATAGTGAAAATGCTAAAATGAAGAATGGAGTATTGGAATGTGTTCTGTAAAAAAGAAAAGAAAAGAAAAAGAAATGTCATGTATGTGTAGCAAATATTTAAAGCATTGAGATTTTTAAAGTAATTATTGGTGAACCTCACAAACCACTTTGCAACCCAAACTGTACTGTTTATTATTGATCTTTTGAGTGCAAATTAACATTGAAATCCTCTTCTAAATGTCACAATAAGATCCAAAGTAGAAATAGTCTCTATAACAAAGGATAGATAAGAAAGTATTTCTGTGATGTGTGTTGGTATGTGTGTATGTGTATGTCCTTGTATTCATGGTCCCACAAAGCAAGCATTGCAAGCATTCTCTGTATCTTTGCATTCTCTGTATCTTTCTCTGTATCTTTGTCCTGCTGGGGGTTTTTTGGTGTTTTTTTTTTTTAATAATAAAAGTAGTCCAAGCCCTTTAGGGGGTGAGTAAGACACGGGAATAAAGATGCAAATGTCTGCTGGAATTCTGGTATTTTCACATACCCCTTAGTTAAGCCTTACATTCCATTCCTCTTATTTAAATGTGTAGGGTTATTATCTTTAGTTTGAAGGAATGGAACCTAAGCCTCCGTGTAGTTAAATGACTTCACAAGCCATCCTGCCCCTTCATTCCAAGGTTCTATCTGCTATACCACCCTGCTGCTTAGAGTGACTTTAATTATTCTGACCCCTTCTGTAAATGCACATTAACATACTCAGACTCCAGGCACTGGAGATAAAGTATCTACATTTGAGTGACTCATAGTTCATGAATAACACACGGTTTGTGCTCCTGATGTTGTGAGTGAGTAATGACAGCACTGAGCGGTGGTCAGAGGGAAAGTGACCCAAGGCTTATGGGGATGAGTACCCAGCTCTAGGCAGATGGATGATGGACGCCTTGGACTGTTCCACCATTAGGCAGACTCCTCATCAGAGATTAGCTCACCTTATGGGCTGTGAGGAAAGAGATTGATCATCAGAGGAAGTAAGTTTGGCTTGTGTTCTTGGAAATGAACACAGTGAGACAGTTGAGGGAAGAAGGCTCAGTACATTATCTAGTATCCCTGGGCCTGCACTGCCCCAGGCTCCATCAATTTCTACTTCTAGAAGCCCATACTCCCCCGGGTACCATTTCAATGCTTTTAGGAATTCTCCACACGTATCAATATTGAGAACTTAAGTAGCGCAAGGATATTGGAGGATAGCAAATTCTGGTGACTTGGGGAAGGAACAGTGTCTGAGCCCAGTAACTCAGGAAAATTGGACATTAAACACTTGACTTCCAGATTTCAGAAAAAAAAAATTACAAGAAGGCCACAGATGCAATAAAATGTAAAATAAAAGTTCTAGTTAAATTCACAAGAATTTCACTTACAAATGTGAATGTTTTAAAGCACTTATGTGTGAACATAACACAACGTTAGAATCATGTGTTACTATATATGTGTATATATGTGTATGTTATATATATATATGTTTTATTTGTGACCCTTTTTCGAATTGAATTCAAATTTTCATTACACCTTTGATAGATGTGATTTTTTTCTTATTAGATAGAAAAATTACAAAGCAAACATTGACTAAATGAAAGCTAAAATCAATTTTATTTATTTTTATTTTCCAAATAAAAGTACTGTACCATATCCAAGAACACACTGATTTTTCCACAGTGGTACATTTCTCTTACAAGTCAAACATTGGTAAGAACTAAGGCTTTCTTTCCAATTATTAGGAATCTTGCAAGCATAGCAAAATCTCCAGTTGAATGCATAGCAAAATCTCCAGTTGAAAAATGTATGCTTTCTATTTGTTTCTTACCATGATGGGATCAATTTTCCTTGATAATATGTTTAGGAAAGTACAAGATTGAATATTGAACTTCATACTTTGGGTTCTTTTTCTTTTTTCTTTTTTACAAGTAAATAGGTTGTATTAAGAACAATGAGAAGACATGTTTTAATCCATTATCTAGTAATTCTTATAACCATATTTTACTATCTTACTATTTACTGTTTCATACATGTACTTTACTTAAAATATATTTTTATTGTAAGGGTGATGTACAGAGGAGTTACAGTTTCAGAACTTTATACTGCTTGTTTCCTTTTCTTTCTCTGTGTCCTTTTCCCATCTGCCTTTTAGAATATGCTAGCTAACAAGCATCTAAGAATGCCAAGTCCAACACAGAGAGAAAGAGAGTGAATGTAAAAGCACGCAAACCAGTCCCTTTACCAGAGACCAAACCTGAAGAATTAGGGTTCTCATTGCAACAATGAGATGTACAAGTCATTATGTCGAAAACGAACTTTACAACTTTGGTGGGGAGGAGGAGGGAGGATGGGAAGAAATGGGAAGGGGAAACAAAGGAGGAGGCTACAATGCTTGATAAGAAATATATTCATTATCTTGTCATTGTAACCCCTCTGTACAGTATTTTCACAATAAAAAATAAAAATAAAAAAATTTAAAAAGACAAAAAAAATTAGGGTTCCGGCAAGGTGGGAAGTCACTAAGTCTGAGCATAAATAAAATGTAATAGAAAGGGTAAAGCATAAAGAGAACACCTGATCATGTTTTAGTGTAAGAGAGAACTTTTTTAATCTTTTGTCTTGCTGCTTATTTCTGAAAGGTGTGTTCCTCTTTAAAATGTGCAAAACAGAAAGAGGAAGTGTGGCTTAAATGGTAAATCGCTAGCCTTGAAGGAAAAAGCCAAGCAAGAGCATGAAGCCCTGGGTGCAAGCCCCAGTACTGGCATGCATGCATACATACATACATGCACACATAACAGCATAAAAACACGCATGCATGCATGCATACATACATATGTGTGGCATACATGCACACATAACGCACATGCATACACACATAGTTAAGTATATGGAACATAACATCATTACCTCTTTCACATTAAAAGTTCGAAAGTTCTTGCTCCAGAATAGGCTTGGTCACAAGGTTAGCCATGGAACGCTACAGCTGTGTGCATGCATACTAAGCATGTCAGGCTTCCATTCATCTCCCTAAGGGGCAGGCAGAAACAAGCCCAGGACCCCAACTTGGAAATGTCACAAATTCAGCTGAGCAGAGCCTACTTCGAACAGAGCAATGTGTGGTCACTTAGAAGAGCTCCATCAAAATGCTTCCCCCAAAAAAATCTGTTTACTGAATTTTCCCAGATTGAAGGTAGGAAGATGTCAAGCAAGCCAAACAAACACAGTAAAAACTAAAAATGTACAGATCTCAATAACGTGTACAAGCTAGAGCTTGAGAGAGAATCTAGGAAAAATACCAGCATGGGGCATAGAAACATGAAGCATCCCTCAATGAGGTAGGAACTTTTGTATCATCTTCACAAATACTGCTTTTATATTGTTTACAATTTTAGTCAATCCACAGTATCTTCAGAATACCAATATCACTGTCTAGCTAGTGGAGATATTGTAGAAAATATCTTGTGAAAACCCACAAAAACTCTGGAAGGCACATTCCTTCCTCCTCCCAGGTAAGAAGATTCTTTCTACACTTAAAAGGCATCCAGAGGAGGAAACGAAGGAAGAAAGAGAGGAGGAGGAGGGAAGACAAGGAAGAGGAGAGGAGGAGTTGTTGACAGAGCCCCAATATCCCCTAAAAGTTACTCCCTACCTTCTCAGTGATCTAGCTCCCTGCTTCCTGCCCCTCCTTCCAAAGGTTCTACTACCTTCTGAGCACTGTAGGCTGAGATGAGGCCTCTAGCCTATGGGCTTTTGGAAGATCTTTAAGATCCAGACCATAACTCCCCCAACTTAATATATTAACTCTAGACAACTGGATTATAAAAGTGTCTTCGCTTTTCCAGGCCACTTTCAATGGTAGCTAAATCCAGAATCCTTCAGGAGGGTATGGTTTATATAAAAAGATCATAAAGTTAACATTTTAATAGGTAACTTATAAGTACAAATATCTGCTTGAAGGTAAGAGTACTTCTCAGGATAGGCACTTGTAAATAGAGGGCAACAGGATCTTCATGAAGGAGGAAAAGGAAAAGAGAAATAGGACCAGCCAGTTCATGCTCTGGAAATCTTGGTTCTCCTTGAATGTATAGATGGCATTAACCTCTGGTTTGAGTTTGCTAATATTTCCTGTCATACTTACTACACAGCTTAGAGATGTTGTCCATCTTCTATGCTTATTAATGAAAAAGATAATACAAAGAGGATGAATCTGCCAACCCCCTCCCCCCCAAAAAAAAGGCATCCAGAATACAAGGCCATAATATATGAAGACAAATACAGAGAAGGAAGCACTTTCAATTCTCTTAAAGCATACTTAGAATTGAATTTAACATAATCTAAGTTGTGTAAATTAATTTAGGGGGCAAGAATATGTATATATATGCAGTATTGTACTGTACTCTTTTTATTAGTATAATGTATTGTTATTGTAGAGGTGATGTTCACAGTGGTTACAGTTACATAAGTAATGAGTACATTTCTTTTGGGACCATGTCACCTCTTCCCTCATTCTCTCCCAGTTTAAAATAAGTTTTAATGAACACTTTAGTGCTTTGTGGATGAATACATCTCCCTCAAAAGAGGCTACAGAGGCTGGGAAGGTGGTTCAATGGTAGAGTGCTTGCCTTGCATCCATGAGCCCCTGGGCTCCATTCCTTAGCACCACATAAGCAGAAAAATCTGGAAGTGGCACTGTGGCTCAAGTGTTAACTACGTTTGTGATAAAGAGCTGAGGGACAGAGCCCAGGCCCAGAGACTACAAAGAGTAATGGAGAATGCATAGAAGTTGGAGATTCTAGTTTTTCACTTCAGGAATAAATTTTAAATATACATATAGATGCACATTTCTATCACAAAGGAATGTTTACAGCATTAAATACAGCATTATACTTAATGATGGTGAATACATTGGGAAAAGTTAAATGGCAATCATTATTTCTAGAAAGCATGCCCTTTCTTCACTGTTTCCTGCCATGTTACAAGCATCTGAGACATTCAATTTTTCTCTGAAGCACTTGTCTGGCTTCTAGATCTCCACTTAATCATAGCCAACTTTCACTGCCTCACTCTCCCCAAGGAGCCCAAGAATTTATTCTGTTCTTTCCTCATTTTCCCCTGGCTCTATACTTGCAAAGCACAAAAGTTTCTTCCTTTGCTTCTCTTCAGCCCTGAGATTTGCAGTGTCTACTGGAGCTTAGTTCCAGCTCAACTAAAATAGACCTCTAACATATTGTCTACCGACCAACTAACATGCAAATTATACTTTATTTAACCAGTCCTATAGGCTCTTTCCTACTTTTGTGTTTACCCAGAAAACTCTGCAACTTCCAAGAAATTTTTTTTTCTTAGAATGTATGGGGAAAATATGCACAAAGAAACAAAGGCTAACTTTCCATATAATCCTCTGCATCTCCATTATATCCAAATCCTGTAGAGCACCTAACCCACTAGGCGTCAATAGAAAGTGTAAATCCAAAAGCTCAGCTATCAGAAGGGAGATTGAATTTAAAGATCACTATCTTTATTTTTTGTAGTACTGGGGTTTGAACTTGGGCCCTTGTGCTTGGTTTGCTTGCCTTGTACTCTACCACCTGAGTCATACCTTCAGGCCTACCTTTTGTTGGCTATTTTGGAGATGAATGCTAGTGGGCTTTTCTACACAAGCTGGTTTCAAACCATGTTCTTCCAGATCTCAGCTTCCTGAGTAGCTGGTATTACAAGTATGAGTTACCAGTAGTACCCAACTAGCCTCACCCTATTTAACTGAAAGGAAAGGAAACAGATGTCAGATTGAGCAGAAGGCTGAGTCATCTGAGCTATGCATATTCTAACTCTGTACTGTGAAATAAATACTCATTTATCTGAACATAGCAAATGAGGATGAACAATTATTTAATTTTTTGTGACATCATGCCTATTTTTTGGCAAACGATGAACTATGGACTAGGAGAGGAAGGAATCCACTCTGTGTACTTGTTTCACAGAAAACAAACCATATCATTATTTCTTTTGATCATCATAGTCTCAGTACAGAAGACTAGCACTATCTCACCAAGTACCACAAGATTTTTTTCAGGGTCAGCCAGAGAATGGAACACTTGACCCTCAATCTACATTGGACTATATTCTATGCTTGTTTATTTTTTATCTATTATCTATTATTTAACTTTATATTATCTTTAAGTAATTGGGCAAAGGAGTTGCCATTTAACAAAGAAATTTATGACTACAATATATCTTGATTAATGTTGCCCCTTTCAACACTCTCACCCATCCTTCCCCTACCCACCAGCTTCTAGAGGATGTTGAGTTGGTAAGTATGATTAATGTATTCCTCTGGATGGGGTAGAGTAGTAGGGTTGAAGGAGAGTAGTAAATCAGCAACAAATCTTCCCTCACTCATCATAATTTTGTAGGACATGTATTTGAATTCTTGTCTGCGTCCCCCCCCTCTTCATTCATTTATCTATTTCCCCTTGACCCTACCCCATCCCTTTCAAGTACCCACTTTCTGGTGTTTTACTTTTCTGAATTTTGACTTGGGCTTTTAAGAAATTATATTAGTTGGCATCTCTCTTGAATCTACTCTATTTCCATTTGTAAGCTAAATCTAGCTTCCATGTATAAAGAAAAACACTCATGCCTTGTTATGTTCTTCATCTTATAATGTCACTTTTTAAAGTTTTAAAATTACAATCCAGTATTGTGTGAAAGAGTTGTGATTAGCAACACAAGTTTGAAAGGCAAACGATCAAATTCTGATTCCAGCTTTTACCAGTTTATCAGTTATGTGTCCTCAATGGAGTTATGGAATAATTTATTTTCTACCTTAGTTTGCTTATCCATAAACATGAATTATAATTTAGATCTTCCACTGAGAAGGAAAATTCAGAACATAGTACAGGTAAAGTCTTGAGCACAATGCTTTACTTGGCTACAGTGAATTCATCCTGCTTTCTTTCTACAAAAAGTACTTAGTGTGTAGGAAGCTGGTGGCTTTTTGCTATAATCCTAGGTAATTAGGAAGCTAAGATCCAGAGGATCCTGTTTCAAAGCCAGCTCAGGCAGAAAAGTCCAAGGTACTCCACCTCACAAAAATCTGGAAAGAAAGCCTGTCTTAAGTGGTAGAGCATCAGCCATGAACAAGTAAGCTAAACAAGATACAAAATACCAAATTCAAGCCCCACTACCAGTGCAGAAAAACAAAAAAATTACTTGCTATCAGACTCTTATTTAAAAGAAAAAATTTAAACTACACAGGTAAAATATATGTAATCATGTTGCTTAGTGTTCTCAGATAGTTTTTAATAAGACTGTATGTTCAAGGATCATGACTTCTGTAGCCTTTCTATCAGAATGCAAACTAGGGATCAGCAGCCCCAGCACTACTAGGAAGCTGACAAGAAATGAACACTCCACAAACTCCCCTCTGACCTGAGAAGCAACATCTGCGTCTTAACAAGAGCCTTCCAAGACTTGAATGCATAAAGATTTGAAAACTACCCGTCTATGGCATGGTACTAAAGGCACTACTCCATATTACAGTACTTACTACACCATGGTGAAGGCAACACCAGAGCGAAAGATAACCATTTCATTTGGTCTTTGAGATCTTTTGTTTCAAGCTCGGAAAATTCTCCACAGCTAGAATGTCTTTATTGTATTTGGTTTTATTTAATTTTTCACTGATTCAGTACCCTCGATCAACCTTCCAACTCTACCCCTACCCAGAGGAGTACATTTATACATACTTATCAGAACCACATGCTCTGGGAAGATGGTACTAGTCAAATTTAAATAAAGTCAACACATGTTCTAAATGCTTTCTTTTCAAATCTATCTCCCTTTTCTCCCTCCTTATCCCAATTCAACCTCAAAGGGCAGCAGCTGCTGAAAGTAAATGCAGAGGCTTCTAAAATTAAATCAAGGAAAAAAATTATAGATATTACTGAGGTTGGAAGGGAAGGTGACATTTTTAAAGGTTAAATTAAGTAAATTAATTGGAAACAGAACAAGTAAAAATCAATTCCTCCTTGCTGAAGGTAAACAGGCACTATTTTTCAGTTGTTTGGTTTTTTGGATGTCTTTTTATAGCTCTATCTAAGGTAGAAGATCCCTTTGTGACTGGGTGACAGAGACTTCATTATTTCTCTTTAATTCCATCAGTCTCCTGGCTGTGTGGTGCCATGGCCTAATGGAGATGTAATGGCTAGAAGATTGGAACCATATAAACAGGAGCTGACCCAGACCCACTCCACAGAGCAGCCAAAAGGACTTCAAGATTGAGGACTTTCAACTAATCAACAATATTTCTAAAGCAAAGGAAGGTCGCTTCTCAGCAATGATGAGAATGTTGTTATATAAAAGTAAAGGGGGATTTAGAGATTTACAGAGTAGTAACATCGTTCCTGCTTTTTGCACACCATCTCTGACTGCAAACTCTAGCTGATAGCTGGCTCCTCCATGTTATCCTTGTGTGATTAGACTGAATGAGCTCCAACTCTCTGAACCTGGTTCCTATACTGTGGAATTAGGATCCCAATACTCATCCAACCCAAGAGGTTTCTGTGACAATAGGATTTATTTAGGATGAATGCAAAATACTTTATTCTGTGGTAGCATTTAACAGAAATAGTAACTATTAGTTCCCTTTATCTCTTGGCATCTTGTCTATGTATAAGTACTTGACTATCACTATATATCTTAGGAGAAATGGCTTTGTTATGTAGCCTAGGCTAGCCTCAAACTCACTGTGTTGCCCAAGCTGGTCTTGAACTTATCACAATTCTGCCTTTAGCCTCTGGAGTACTGAGATTCCAAGTGTGGGCTACCACATTCATTAAGGATTTAGTTTTTATAACACTCAAAATAAGAGTACAGAGACTTAGTTGGTGATGTAGTAATAAACAGCAACGCATTTTAAAAAGAACCTAAAGAATATATACACGTAATTCAGAATAATAATTAACTCTAGAAAGATGATGTGGGAAGGGAGTAAAAAGATACATTCAGTCAGACTTTCAATGCCTTGATGTTGGAGATTTCCAAAATATTTAGCAAACAGTAGGACATAATCCCAAATCAATTGGAACAGATTCAGTGAGAAATGACCTGAGCCATGCTAGGCATGCATCCACTTACAACAGCCTCTGTGAGGCTCAAAATTCTTCCCGCTGTCACTATG